>NW_009918830.1:0-33859 GCF_000696875.1 Nestor notabilis
CGCCGCTCAGAACCGGGGCTCAGGGACGCGGTGTCTCCCCTCGCTGCGGTGTTGGGGGCTCCTCTCGGGAGCTGCTCACGGTGGCAAATGACCGTTCGACCTGTTAATTAGTGCTGGGAGTATTTAACTGCAGCCTGGAGTGAGCAAGGAGCCTGTTCTGTATCAGTCAATACGTGCGGGGGGTTGAGATACGCGGTTTTCATTTGTTGCGTTAGAGGAAGCTTCCTGTTTTTCCTGTGCTTAGTACCTGGCTGTCTTGTCTCGATGCCAGCCGTCAGTCTCTTCACCGGTGATACACCAATATACCATTAGCATTGGTGTGGCTCTGTCCTCAGGAGGGGCAGTGCTGCTTTTCTAGGTTGGTTTCCAACTACTAAGTTAAATCAGGACACAAATGCCTGGAGGAAAATACCATTTTGCTGCCTTTTCTCGCTTCATTTTAAAAATAGTAAATGCTACATTATTTTACCTCTTTTAAAATACAGCCAAAAAAAGATGAATCTAGGCTTGCTGGTTAGTTTTGCCTACTTAATCAAATTTCGTTGCAGTATAGTTCTCTTCCTCTTTCTTTCTTTTTTCTAGTAGTTCCTGTCTCTTAGTTTCTCCTGTGCCTAGTTCAAGAGCACCCCTTCATTTCTCTTTTGGGACAGTCTTAGTGCTGGCTTTCTGCTGTTTCAGCTTCTACACAGCTGGTGCTTCAAGAAAGGTGTCTCTTGTAAGGCTGGGATGAGAATGGACCCTCCCATTATAAAAGTAAATACTGTTTGTATGCACAGAGTACTTTAATCATAAGTCATCAATAACTTTACCTAAATGACCAGTTTGCTATCGTCTCAGCCTCTTAGGTAAGGAGGCTGGAGCAGAGCGAGTTGCTAACGTTCTGCAGTCTGCAGCAATGCAGTAGTGAAGTGGAGAATAAAATTCTGTTTTCCAAATAGTTTTTCAGTTCCAGACCCACTGCCCTATACGTGGGGGAAGCCAGTTACCAAGCGCCTGGAGTCATTGTCGGTAGGGATATCTATAGAGAGAATTGGCCGGCTGTCCACTGCATGTGTGGCATTCAGGAACCACTAGTGCCTGTAAAGACCCTGAGGCTGGATCTCGGTGGCTCTGCATGACGTGCTTGGAGGGAAGATCTGTGAGGAAGACTATGATGGGTGTGGTGTGCATCTGGCTGTGTGCATTCACACATGAGTGACGTGCACACAGCGTCCAGTGAGAAATGAAGTGATGCTACCAGATACTAACCTGACTGCGTTTGGTAGTGCCAAGCTGGGCTCACTGCTCTCTCCTAGCTTAGGGATGAAAGACTTGCTGTTCCTGGGCTATTCACCTCAATCCCCAGTACTGTTCTCTGTTTAGAAGTATTTCTCCCTAAATTGCTTCCTTTGAAGACTGCAGGCTTTGTAACAGTGGACTGCAGCACCTGCTGCTTGCTGGAAATCCTGAGGCTGGCGCATGAGAGTACTGCAGTGGCAAATGTGCCAGTCACAAAGCATCACATTTAGCAGATTCTTGCTGGAGGTGTCTGATGAAAAACAGAACAGACATGTTGTAAGGACTGTCAGCCCAAGTAAAGGAAGGTAGCTTTGAAGAAAGCCTCCAAGATACTATTCCCACATAGCAAAAGAAGTGGAAAATCCAAAGAATGAAATACAGCCAGAATGAGCTCACTGCAGGTGGTGCTGGTCATGACTTTTTAAAATAAATTTTAATTATTAACTATTTTAATCATTGGAGGGGTTTTTGTCCAGTGTCTGCCATTACAGTACCTTTTCTGCAGCCCCAGAAAACCCATGTTTTTGTAGTTCGCTGGGGCTTTCCCACAGCATGCGTTAACCCCACCACCACCTTAGAGGATTGGTACGAGACAATACAACAGAAAGGACTTCATCTGCCCAACCTGCAAAATAGGTGCTGGGAAGTCACCTGCTCCCTGTAGGATTTGGGCCACCCTTTTCCCCATTCCACAACAGCCAGTCCTGCAGGAATTTACATCCACTGGGTGCATCCATGTTTCATCTGATATTCCCTTGATTTGTCCATGAGCCCCATGGGCTCGGCAGCTGCAGAAGTTGCTGCGAAGTTCCCCTGAACCCAGGGTTAGGTGGACAAGCAGGTGCTGGAAACTGAAGTTCCTGATACCTGTCAGCAAAGAGCAACTGTTTAGAAACCTCCTGCCTTTAGTTTTGGTGGCATTTCTTCCAGTTTGCACAGATGTGCACAATGGCCTGCAGTACCCAGAGCCATCTAGAGAAGCAAGCCTTTGAAATGTAGCCTAGCTGGCAGATCTGGTCAGCCTGGGAAACTCAGCTTTATAGGTTTTTTTGTTTGTTTACAAGTGATCTTGGCCACAGACAGGGACACACAGCTGTGGTCTGTGCATAGCTCCGTGATCAGGCTGAGGCAGGGCTCCGAGCCTGCAAAGGCTGGAGTGGGGCTGAGCTCTTCCAGCTTTCTGCTGGTTTAATTTGGAGCTGGAATTGGAGAAGCTGCTACTCTGCTGCCTCCTCCTGCGGGCTGGTGTCTTGAGGCCTGGTTTGGCTTTGCCTGAGTGGGCAGCAGCATCCATTGCCGTGGCTCAGAGCCCGCGCATGATGGACACCTCTGCTTGCTCCAGACATGCTTCTCCTGCAGACCAGAGAATACCTCTCACTGTTAGCAGTAACTGTTTTAATACAAATATCGCACAAATATATTGCTCTTCCTCCACTAATTACAATAGCATCAGACAAGGTGTGAGAGGTGTGTGTCTGAAGGCCTAGCATCTCAGAGAGGGCTTTGCAAGCGACTTCTGTGAGATGTCCGTGTGCCAGTGTGGTTCATGCTGGCTGTGGGGACCCATGTGAGCAGCTATTGGCATAGCTCAAGCAGAAATGACACAGTGGAGATTTCTAATGATGCTGATGTGCTGTGTGCCAGCCTTGAACTTCAGAAGACCCATGTTGGGGACCGGGGAGAAGGAGCAGCCCCAGCCCAGCGGTACTGTGAACCCAGTGTTATGGCAGTGCTTTCCTGCAGCAATGTCATGATAAAGGATGGTGGAGGGGGAGGCTGCTGAAAACCATGACCTTCCAGGCAGGCTCTGTTTCCCAAACACGTGTTAAACAGTGACAGACTCCTGCAGGTGTGGGCATGGGGGAACCTGTTAAATTAAAACCAGAGCGTTAACAAGAGAGATGTTTGCTTTGGGAGATAACGTGTACTTGTTCTGCACACTGAGAGCGAGGAAACTCTCAGACGCAGGTTTTACACTGTGACCACAGTACACCTTTTGCACTGTGAGGCCATGTAGTTCCCCCTTCTCCCCCTCACCCCTTCTCTTTTAAGATCAAGTATCTCCCTGAGCTTTACCAGTGCCTTCAATCTGACAACTGAGAAGCATGATAAATGGTGACAGTTCATTTTCCTCCCTCACTACATCTCACTGTGGAGCTCCCTGACCACAATGACCAGTGGCTTGAGCTTGCTGCCCAGACTGATGCTGTTACTAAGACGCCTGAGTCTCTGGTACCTGTAGCCTGGTCAATGGCTAGAGAGGAGGGAAAGGCATGCTCCCAGCAAGGTGCCCTTCGGTGGGGCTGCTCTAATGAGCCAGCTTTGTTATCTGCCTTGCTGCTGGTCCCAGAGAGGCTTGCAGGGACGTCTGCTTCTTTATTTTCTTAAAAGGCACCAAATAATGGCAGTCAAGAGCCTACCAGGAGAAAATGAGCTCTTAGGGCAGCATTTCATGTCTTGCTTGTAAGGCTTTATTGGATTAACTTTGTACTAGAACCACCATACACTTCCCTCGCTGGAGAGGCTGATGTAGCTTAACTGTGGGATAAAAGCTTTACAGCCATATTTTTGTCACACAGGTGACTTACATAATAATATCTTTACATGCATTAATGTCATCTAAGTTTTGGCAAGGCCGCAAAGCAGGCTTTTTCTCAATGATCTCTGTCTTAATGCTTTGCTCATCCCAGTGTTACGTATTGTAACTCTCTTGCTTTTCTTCTTCTTTTCCATGTTAGGAACAGTGTATTTCCTCTCCTGCACACCCCTTACAAATGTAGAGGTGCTATGAGAGAAACCCCTGGCGCTACTGTCACCATTCAAGAAGTGCCTTTTTCCTCTGTGGGTACCTGCTGCTCAGCAGCTCCAGCTGGGCAGCACTGCCAGCCTGTGTAAGGGAGACTTGCATACTTTCAGCTATTTCCCCATTATTTACACATAAAGTTAATAACTGACTCGAGAGTTGATCTACAAACATATTTTCAGGGCTGCTCTTGGTAAATTTTTACCCTTTCAGCCACAAAGCTTTTGTTTTTTGTGATTTCCTTCCTGTGTTTTCCATTAACCCTAATACATTTTAACATTAATGTGTTAGTTTTGAAACAGCCGGTGTATTCTCTCCCTCTTCTTCTCCCTTACCTGCTGGTTGTTTCTTTTTTTCACTGTCCTCTACTTCTGTTTTTGCAAAAACCAGCTTTTCTCCTCCCTTTCCCTCTTCACAGCTCCCACCATCTGTCTCTCTACAAATACAAAGCTTTAGGGGAAATGATTCACTAGCCTGCTAGCTCATTACTCACACTCTGCTCATCGTGGTTTCTGTCCTTGTAGGATGCTCTAACTAATGTAAAGATCAATGAATCCTGGGAATTGTTATTCAATTAAAAAAAAAAATAATACCCCAGCAGTTAAATACATTGGGCTTTTTGTGCTTCTTAAACACCAATGCTTAGTTTTTCTTCCTTACTCTGCTAGCATTGTTTTTCAGAAAAGGATCATTGAAACAGAAGAATAGAAATGATCACTGGACCATTTAATGCAACCTTGTGTATTGCACGATGCAGGAGTTACTTAATGAAATTCCCTGGCCCAAACCAAGCAAATCTGTGGTAAATCTAGAGCACATATTTTAGGATGACAGCCAAAATGATGAAAGGAATTTACTACCCAGCCTGCCTAATCATTCTGAATGCTTAACTGCACTCCCTAATATGCTGCTTTGCAAGGAGCAAAACTGACACAGCCTCATTCCTTACAGATTCCCGTCCTGCAGCCTTCCCCAGGCTGCACACCCTAAAGCCCTCCCGGCCCCCTGCCAGCCCTGTGCAGGGGCAGGGTCGCCAGCTGTGATTCCTGTGAGCGCTGGCTGGCCAGCTGCCCACCTCTGGGAAGAGACCTCTGCAGGCCCCAGCCGCTGCTGCCTGTCCTTCCACAGCATGCGGGCTTGGGGCTAGCTCTTTGCTCAGGTAATTATTTCCATGAAGCTCATAGGCATTTAACGTCTTTGAGCTTCTCCCTATTAAATGTGGTAGAGATTGGCCGAGGGGCTCAGAATCCATTTGAGACAGACTAGTTCACAGTGTTAAAACACTTCAAATACCAGAGACAGCCGTACTGAGTTGGCAGGTACAACATAGCATCTCAGGAGACTTGCTTAACCTGAAGACTGAGATCAGTAGTATAGGGCACTCTAAGTGACACTAAATGTTGATGTTTAGGTATCCACATCCCACTCCTTTCGTCTTTGTTGAGCTTTTAAGGATTTCTACCATGATTTAAGGCTTGTCACCATAGACTAGAAGGTTATATTCTTAATTGCAAGCTTTGTTTTTCATTTTATCACATAGAAAATGGACCTCCCCACCCCCCATGCAAGTAGGTAACAGGAAGTGTCACTACCTAACACAGTTTTATTGTGCCTTGTCAGGAAGCTGCCAGCAATGTCAGATAACCTATTTCAGTTGTTGAGCTTCCCTTTAGAGATTGGAGTTGTAAGAAGCACAGCAAATACCACAATCAAAATTGTAAGAGTTGACAACACTGGATACATCCTTCTTCCAGTTCTCTTAAATGGCTGCAGCTTTTTATGCACAAGCCTGCTAAAGGAAAATGTGAGTATATCTGCAATGTGGTTCTTCAGGTTATTTTTCATGAGCACCACAAAGCACGTCCTGTATCAACACACCACATTGGCACCACCTTCATGGAAAGCTAATTAAATATTTCGGGTAATGTAGCAGGAGTATTAATTTCTTGGCTGATTCATTTTTTGGACTACCAAACACACACACTTTTTTATAAAGCTGTGTTCAGGCCATTCTATAACAAAAATAAAGCTGAGGAGGATCTTTGGAAAGATGCCTGCATTGAGCAGGCATGAAGTGCTCTGTGTCAGAGCAGGACATTCGTGTGCAACTACTCTAAAGACTAAGGGCTGCAGAATTTTAAGCCAACAGGGCCCACTGTTACCTCAGTATGGTTAAGGCAGTTTTTTAAAAAAAGAACCCTTACCAAAGTCGTACTTACGTGCTCTGTAAAATAAAAAGTTCAAATTTTAGCAGATGTGATGTTGTTGAGCCTTCCATGGTTGCCAATACCCCGTGTCTCTCCAACATCTTTGATTATTTTATTGTTCCATACTTCATACAAGTTGTAAGAGTCAATGTTACTTCTCTTAACAATCGTTGGCTTTCCAAATGCCAATTGTCCTTTTGACATGCTTTGTTTTAAATAAGGGCTGAAGAGCAGTAATGAAGCTAGAGGCTTGCTATAAAAAATACTGCAGCGTTCCATGGTACTGACAGCACACACGTAGTCATGCATTTCACTCTCCTTTTGTGGACTATTGCTGCAACATACTGAAGGTGTCAGGGGCTGAGCTGTAAGGAAATGGAACTCCAGAGATTTCAGATCTGAGAGTCCTCTAATTGAAGACAGTGTCTTTATGCAAGACAGGCTAAGGCAAACTTGTGTTACCCAACAGTTACCATTCCTCTGTTGTTCCCAGCAATAATAAAACCTGATGCAATATATAAGGTTGCCTTACAAAAGGCAAGTGTATTTAATAGTGTATATACAAATTAACTGTTCAATAATGCTATACAAGGCAGGAATATCTTTAAAGAAACCCTGAGCAAAAAGGAGGATGTAATTTTTATTTTACACTTATTGCAACATTATTTCTGGTATTTGTTTGCTATATTGACTAATAAAGGAATATGTTAAAAACAGATGTTAAAATAAAACTGGGCATTCTTTCCATGTGCAGCTCTTAAAAATCTAGAGAAAAGAGTTCTTCCCCATCAGCTTCAGAAATAGATGTTTATCATGGTAGAGAACAAGCCGAGCCTGAGTTACCCAAGACAACCAATTCCTTTAGCAGAAAGAGTGACCATCTGGAAGAGCAGTGGCTCCCTGCCAAGAACAACCCTTTAACAACTGCTTGTCGTGCACTTTAAGCAATAACGTTCATAACGGCACAACCTGGAGTGTTGGTAAAGGTCCTACTGGAGGAGCAATGTATTCCTCCTCCCTCAGTAACCGCAATAGGATGTTCTTCTTATTCTTCGGCCAGTTATAAATGTGAGTGTTCTGCAGCCAGGTAGGCACGTGTTCCTAAAAACAAGGAAAAAAAAAGCGTAAAATCCCATAAATCCTCCTGAATCTGTACCAGAACCTTGCAGATTCCATCAGACCCTGCCAAGCAAGATTTCACTTTGTCTGTTCTAAGCACTTCCCATAACAACAAGAAATTCTAATTTGGCTTCAGAGTTGTATTTGGGTTCCTAAATAAATGAACTTTGTGTGATCTCACAGCTTGCTTGTCTCTCTTTCTTTTCTGCCATCACATTGGCTAATTTCACTACATTTCAAAGGGAGTCTGATCTCAGTGACAGGCATCTAAAGGCTTGTGAAAATAAACATTGGGAAAAGAAGGCAGACATTTCAGTGCCCCTACCAAGGAAAGGCTTCCACCTTAGTAGCTGCTGAAGGATCCACACAACATGTTCAACCTTGAGATGAGAATCACCAGGGAAAAAGCATGACCTCAGGAGAGCATTTCTTATCTTGGTAGCCTTCTCCCCCTCTCCTTGCACCTTCCTTCACCAAGCATGGTGTCCTCTGGCCACCTCCTGAGCAGGAGGTTGAGGCTGATGCTGAGATTGAGGAGAGGCTGATGCATCTCCAGATTAGCAGGATCAAACCTCCACCACTTTGCATCCTGGGAAAGATAAACCCTCTCAGGGGTTGGCTAATGTCCACTAACATAATGAAGCTGGGACTGCCATGGCCCTGAACAGTGACAGTGGGCTGGTGGATAGGACCCTGCTCCAACCTCATGTTCCCATGTCTCCACAGCCTTGGGAGGTTTTCATATGGACAGTCTGGAGTGAAGGGCCATTATCATACCACTAATTAAAATAGGGTCAAAGACTGATCCTTCACTGAAACCAGCTCATGTCCACTATGGAGATTTCTTTTCGCAGAGCTGTTATTGGAAACACCAGAACGGAAGCCAAAGGGAGACAGCAGATAAGCAACATGAGCAGTGAAGACATGCATCACTTGCTCTCTGGTCCTCTTTACTTAGCAGGACGGTATTTTCCCAAGGTGGCCCCTGTTAGGAGCAGTGCAGTACCTGTCAAGCCAGTGGAGCTAGCTCCAAGTGGACCAAGCAAAAAGCTGCTGGCATGCACCACGTCTGTGGCACCTTGCCACAGGATGCCCTGGCATGTCCTGCCTAGCTGCAGTCCAAATACTTCATTACTAAGCTTCATGCTTCTCAAATTGGCTGTCTTTTCCTTGGCCTTTACAGCTGTAGGAACAAGGGTGCATCGTTTCCACTGCTCAGGGAGTGGTTTGTGTTCATTGGAGCAACCACTTTATTAGATCTATAGGATTTATGTATAAGAAGAAGGAGGTAAGTCACCCAGGCACCTACAGTGCCATTAGTCTGACCTCATCTAGGCTTCTGAACCAGAAGCTTGGTGAGAGGCAGAGGCATCTATCAAGCCTGGCCTTCCTCTTTCTCCAGTGGCCAAGAAAATATAAGCTTTGGTCAAGGGTCTCCCCAAAGTGGAGGTTTTAAAATGTTGCTCCTTCAGGTGGACACCTCACTGCCCAGCACGGGTAAGATCCTGCAGCGTTCCCTTTGGTAGGAGCCCAGGTAAGATCTCTTGCCTCCACCTGCAAGTCTGGTTTTGTATAGGAATGGATTTTAATCTTTGTGAACTTCATTCCTTTGACAAAGCTATTTAAAGTTGGCCAAGAGATTCAAATGTTACTGGGAGAAAGAAAGATAACTACATTTGCATGCACGTGCACACCCTTATTACATAAAATTTGTTTCTTTACTAAACCTTGTTGAGAACTATAAAAGGAAATGCAATTAAATACAGCAAATGAGCCTTCTCTCTGATAAGAAACTACATTTTCGGTAGGAAGGAAATGCAGTAGACATAGTTGGTCTGAACTTCAGTAAAGCATCTGATACAGATCCACACAGGAAATCATTAGTTAAGTTTGAAAAGATGGAAATTAGTGTGAGAAATATATAGCAGGTAAGAAACCAGCAAGTGAGGATATAATGAGAGAGGCACTATACATCCAGAGACAGGCTCTGCGTCTTTCTTCCAGAACGCCTCCTGCAGCCAATTTCATTTAATATCCTCCATAATGAACTCAGTGCAAAAACCACCTGCACGCTAATCATCTCTGGCAACAATTTTAACTTGAGGGAGGTGTGTAGGGGTAAAGGGGTAACTATAGCTGCTATTTTGATCCACAAGGGGAGCAAAGTGTCCTTGCCATGTGACACTGGCTGCCACTGCAGGTGGGAGCAAGGGGAAAATGCTTACCACCCTTATATTACTTTTATTTGGCTGTGTATCTGTAAGCCATGAGGAGATTCTCTCTATGCCACAGAGATAGTATTTGACAACTGTGAGGATCAAATTGGTACGAAGAAAGCAGAGCATCTTAGTGCAGAGGGCAGGGCTGTGCACGCAGGGCCATGTTGGCGCAGCATGGTTTGAGCTCCCCTGGCTTCCCTGGCACCGACCCTGCTTACCTCACCCATCCAGCTGCCTCACCTCTGACCGAGGGAGCCTCCATTGTGAGGAAGTCACAACTTAATGCTTTGGTCATCGGGTCACCAGATGAGGAGGACACATTTCTGAGGACTGGTTTGATACAAGCCTTGAACCAGCAAGACCCAGGTTTCCTTTAGTAGTGTATGATGGGAAGCTGGAAATGCCAGTTCCACCTTAACTGTGTGTTGTGCTTTTCCCCCTCATTATTCCGTTTCCTAATGAACACTCTTCGGATCACACAGTTCCGTTCTTGTGGAAAGTTGACTAATTTTCACATACCAGCAGTGCTTTATGATGTGCTTCATCTGAGATTAACTCATCTAATAGCCATATCCTGAAATTAAACCTTTCAGACCTTGCTCTCCTGCTCTTTTCCACTGCCAGCTACAGCAGTACTTGAACATGTAAAGGAAAATGTAAAAAAGACAAAAAGTAATTTGCCTGCCAACATCATCCAATTGTATCTATGTGTGGCATTTTTCAGGTACCTTACTTCCTCTGACTGCCCATGGACTTCATTACTGCAACTTGTTCAGGCTCTGGTGCTCTCCTTCCACCCATGATGTCCTCAGTTATATTATCATTACCTAGTCAGATGAAGTTGATGATGTACCAAAGAAATGTGTGGAGAAAGAGAGCAAAGCTCAACAGCAATAGAAAATGACAATCTGCATAATTTACATGAGAAAGTCACCTCTTGAAAAACTGAAGGGTGATGTGGATTTACAGAGGATGGGCAGGAAGGCTGCCTGGAGCCTGATGTTTTGATAGGAGCAGCTGAATAAACCAACCCTGGAAATTCCTTGTAGATCACTGTCTGAGAGAACCACTGCTATATGCTAAATAGTCTTCCTATATATGAAGTTCAGCCAAAATTAATGTAGGTTTGTTGTTCTGCCTCAAAGCCCGGAGGCAGCTATAGCCTCTCCTGGGCCACCTCTCTCTGCAACCTGCTTAGTGCCAAGTGGCTGCAGGCTGTATGGGCTGACTGCATGGCAGGCACTCGAGATGCCCCAAGGTTAGGAGCAGTCCCACCTTTCCCCCGCCTCAGATCAAGCTGCAAAGGATGACTGAAAATGCTGCCTGATTCCCTGCCTTTGGTCTGCCCAATTCCCACCAGGGCAGTCTCTCAGCTTTTCACACTTAAGGCAAGTACTGGATTGAGGTCATTCAGGCAGGGAGCTGAATGACATGAAAGAGCAGAGGTACCACTCATTGCAAAGGACCTCACATACGTTACAAACCCACGGATGCATTTTAAAATTTCTGAGCTTATAGTAAATTGGTGCCTAAATAAAGAACTTTGTTACACTAAAATCCACAAGTGCAGTGGGATGGCACAGCTGTACAGTCATTAATAACAGTTTGTAAATTTTGGATCATGTTCCAAAATTTTGGCACCCAAAGAAATGTAAGGAACTTTCCAAACTTTTTCAAAATGCACCTGTACCTAGGAGCAACGTGACAGGTACCAACAGTGCACATAGCATTTTGCAATGAAAAGTGAACGTGAGTACAATATAGCCATTCTGTGTTTGGGGAAGAATGCAATTTCTCAACTATAACTGAAGCTGTTTAATTTTTCTGGCCTTGAAAAAAATCCAAGAGATTCTCTCAGAGCAAGGGAGAAGAGACAGGAATCTGTTGCATTACTTATTCTCAAATGAATCTTCAAAACCAGTAAGGAGGGCAGATGAAATTGCAAGTCCTAAAAAAACTTACAGTTTGCCTTTGAAGGGCCCATCAAAGTTCAAGCAACAGCCTAGTACTTTAATATTTATTATCCTCTTTATTCTTATATTCTCAACTCAGACTCTCCCAGATCCTCACTTCACATCAGTCATAAATCTCTCCCATCTCACTCATCGGTGTTACATCTGGACAAAATTATAAAAGGGTTAATATAAAAAGCATGTTTGCTGGGTAGATTGTCTCTCTGCATGTAAATTCTTTCAATGCTCAAGACAATTTGAGTTTTAGTTGTACATTTATCATCAGAAATACATTCGTGCTCTGATGTATATTGTGGATGAAATGTTTTTTATTTGCATGTACATAAAACTTTAAAATCTTCATGTAAAGTGTAGCTTTGGAATATTCCTAGTGGGATATTAAGAACCAAGAATTCTTTTTTTTTTTTTTTAAGATTTAAGATTTCATCTGGTGCATTGTGATCAAAATAATACGTGCTTAATCATGTGACAAGTATATATGCATGTATGAGTGTTACCTTTCTGGCATTTGGAAAAAGCACAGGGATGAATCTGAAGTTCATACTTCCTTGTTGTATAAACTCGATCTGCATCTAGAATAGAACAAATTGCCAGATTTATTGTAATGACACATTAATTTTTCTTTGCATGCATCTGAATCCTATGCATAAAAACATGTACTGCTTACTTAAATTGCTCTTCTGTTAAGTGATTTGATCTATTGCTGGTGGACTCGGTATCGTTTTGTTTGGCCACTTAATCTGATTCTTCATTACTATAGAAAGGATACAGGAAAGATCTGTCAACATTTCTTGAGCATTTAGTTCTGCCATGTGAAATAATTGTGGATATAGCTGCAGCTGCAATCCCATGAAACCCACCTAGAACCAATGACACTTGACTTGACTAAGGCCCTTGTTCAGTCTCCAGCAGGGTGGAAGATTCCAGCTTAAGACTGGCTCTGTGTCCAAACTAGGACCTAGTCTTTCCCCCATGTCCTAGCTCCATGTCTGAGCTGGGACCAGCCTCTCCCCTGTGTCCCCATACATAGGCATCCCAGTCATTGTAAGGTCAGCAAAACTACTGCTCAGAGCTCATCTGCTAGTGGCAACTTCTGAGAAATTTGACTGCAGAATCAAACTGGGGAATCTGATGGGTAACAGGGTAAGAAGAACAGGAAACTGCAAACTGAGGGAGAAAAGATGAGTTTCATGGCTCTGTGGGCTCTTCTGGGCTAAGTGTCCATCCTGTGACAGACTGCAGAGATGGGCATCTGTGACTCCTGCTGGTCTCCTGCCACTCTGCACCACCCAGGAGCCTCCCTTTGCAGCTCTGGCCTTTGCTTTTCAATTCCACCTTTTAGTCAGCTTTACTGCTGCCCGAAACCAGACCTCAGTTACAGGATGGCCAAAGCGATAGGGACTGGTTTATAGGGAGGAAGGTCAGGTACTGTTAGATAAGATCATGCTCAGGGCTACATGGCAGGGCAACAAGGGCTCAAGAAGGTAAAGGAGGGGGGAAAAGAATTGGACAATAAAGACTATAGAGAAATAAAATGAGCATGTTTAATAGGAGAGCATGTTTAATAGGATTTTTCTTCCTTGAACCTCTTAGCAGATGTTAATGAGCATACGGAGCTGATGAGAGGGAGGATTAATGAATTCCAAAGGGGGGTGTTTAACTATGGGGATTAGGGAAAACAAAGCAAAGAACCTGCCATTTGGAGACAGATTTGTCTTTTGAGAAGAAGAGACAGAGTCTTTGTAAAACAGCAAATGCATGTCCTCGCTTACCATCCTGTGGATGTATTTAGTATGTAAGCCGTGTTCATCCCTGTCCAGCTGGGATTCTGCCCCTTCCACATCCTGTTTGTATTTTGGACTGATTGCTATGATTATCATCACCGTCTTCTGTTAGGGAAAAAAAGCACTTTTATAAAATTGGGAAATGCAGCGTGTTTGGTAGAGGCAGATCGGAAATCTGCCAGTTTGTGTTTTAAGTGATCTTTATGTTCTTGGCAAACACGAGAGGATCTCATTCATTCTGGCAGGAAATAGAGGAGAACTCATGCACTCATTCTCCTCATTATTTCTCAAGATCTCATAATATAGAAAATCTAAATGTCAAGAGATATATTAGCAGCTACCAGTTTACAGTTGGAATCCCTGCATAAAAAGCTACTTTTTATCAGTGTACAGTGTCTATGTACATACACAGAAAAGTTTTATCTTCAAATTCAGCCCTAAATATTTTCCAACAGCTTACGTAAAAGTGCATCTATTTAACCATCCATGGCTTTTTATATGTAAAGCCACTAAAGGCAGTTGTCTATGGAAGATACCTCTAGGGCTCTCAGCAACAGAAATTACAACTGTTTTTGCTGATCTTAGTGGTGGAGAGTGCAGTGGGAGACGTGGGCACATTTAGGGGTACCTAACAGCTTTGTCCCACCTTGCTGCAGTGGGCTGAAGGTAATGCTCCTCACCGTGCTGGGACAGCCCAGATCCTGTTTCATCCCAGGCCCCCACCAAGCTCAGGTTTCCACACAGGGTTCATCCTTCATCTCTGGGAAATGCTTATCGTCCTTAATGGTGAGCCAATGAAGAGGCGCAGCAGATGAAAGCCTCCTACTTCTGTTTACCTAGGGCCTGTCTTTCATCCCCGCCACATCAGGCTGTTTAAGGCTTCCAAGTCTGTGGCTCATACTCAGCTTGGCACCTAATTAACTCTTTCCTTCTGTGCAATATCAAGGGAATTTGCCTCACCACAGGGTCACATACGGTAAGGAGCCATTATCCCTTACACCAAGTTAACATACTCCAGAATTACTTTTGCTTGCACCTGACATGCATGTAAGCACTTACAGATGTTGAGGGTTTGCAGAGACATGTCCGGTTGCACACATCCCCCTGCTTGTGTCCAAGTAGTCACTTCTTCCTCACACATTTAAGGGTTTTAAAGTTAGAAACTGTCTCCACAGTTAATGGAGGAAAACAAACATTTCTGGGGTGGGCAGCCAGAGAAAGATCCTCATGTGGAGGCAGGGAATCACTCCCTGCACATACTGGTCTCTCCTACTGACTGTGCAGAAGTCCCAAAGGAGATCTGCCATGGTGAGCCCAAGCCTAAGTTGTCCTGATGAAAGCCCCAAAAGGCCTGACTGCATTGCCACAGCAGAGGCCCCAAGCTGGTTCTGCATGGTAGAGCTCTTGAGCTAAAGTGTCTTGCTGGACGCCTTTAGGAAACACGTGTAACACTGTCTCAGATGGTGAGGCTCCCTTGGTCAGGTTGGGGAGAGCCCACCACTTTATCATCCTGTTCCCAAACCACGAAAATAAGCCCAGAGTGAGTCAGAGTCCCAGTGGCTACCCAGCAAAGCACAAATGAACTGAAGCCACCCCATGATGGCATGTGCTAAGTGACAGAATTGTCAGTTTGTGTTTAGCTGTGCTGGAATAACGGGACCACTTGGCGTGATCCTAAAGGAGATGTGCACTCACTGCTTAGTTGAACTTCAAAGGAAGATGTGGCTGCAGGGGACTGCACTGGCAACAACATAAACCTCTATTTTACTGCTTGGATAGATACAAAGTGATGAGAGGAAATCTATCGTTTGACTAACAGAATAGCAATTTCCAGTTTACATACAGCATGGCTTATCCAGAAGAGCCCTTTAGTATTTTAGATAGCAACGTAAAAGCTACAGGTAAGAAGCAGGATGAACATTAGCTACTACTATGCAGTCTGGGATGAAATACAGATATCATTTTACCAAGCATAGATAAACCCCACTATTTAAAAATGAGATGGAGAAACAACTTTTCCAATGGCAGCTTCAGGCTGAATGTAACAGCCAGCACTGGAATCTGGCAGGGATTCATTTCTTAAAGAGCGAGCTTTGGGACCATAAGATACAGAAATGAAGGAGATTTGTCTGTGCTCTCTCTGCAAGGCCTCTACCATTTCTGTAGGGGCAGGGAAGATGATAGTAGGGTCTTGCATTTTGATTCTGCTCCTGTTGCTATTAGAATAATTCAACCATTTTCCTCAGGTCACCTCTATCATGAACAAGGTTAAATTGCTTTTACATACATCACCCAGGTACCGCTCCATCCACTTAATGATGTCAATACCTCGTACCGTGTCCTCAAATATATCGATCTGCAGGAGAATGAAAGTCTGTGATGAGCATCCTTTCACCTTTCCTCCCCATTTGGTGGCACTGAAAAGGCACCTGCTCTTTTCCCTAGTTTCTACCTGCATGCCTAATTCCCTCATCAAAGAAATGTGTACATACACAACTTCCCCCTTTCCCTGAAGACCAGAGTTGAGCTGGATGGGCACTGTAGGCAGCTGGAGAGGGGATGTTGCAGGCACACCACTGGGCTCCTACTGAGCTAACCATTTGACTGGGCACCCTGCCCTGCCAGTTCCCAACTCCCAGGCATTTTTTGCTCAACAGAACAAGAAACAACCACTTCTGGTGCACGTTAGATATTTGATATTTTCAAAATGGCTTTTTTGCCTCTCTAAACACCTCAAAAAGGTGGATAGTTGTCCATATTCTCTATCTGTATAGCTGCAAATGTCCACTGTTTTCTGGCTGCAATGGTATATACTGGGTGTCAAGTCTTAAGATTCATATTGAACTGTTTTTAGGGTGTGTAGTGGGAAGTCAGGCAGGTCACTGATGCTGGTAACCCAGACTTCAGCAACAGCAGAGGCTGAGGACTTCATAGGATTGAATGCAACAACCAACACCACTCACTTCCCAGAAACTGGCAATCAATGACTGTGATCAATGCAGTAAGTATTAACTTCTCCAAGCTTTTCATAGAAAAATCATGTTCTGCTCTCAAGTCTTCTTCCCCTTTTGTTTCCCTGCTTTGGGGCCATTTTGCTGTATTTATTATTCTGCAGCAGGCTCCAACAATTCCCTATCCAGCAAAGGTACTGTTAATGAGCCTTCTACTCCATACCTCTGTGGTGCCCAGAGCTTTCTTATGTATTGGTCATAGCACAGAACTGCTGGAGAGAAGTATAATTACAGTCTCTGGAAAAAATCTTTGATATATGAAAATAAATAAGTGTGTGCAAAGCCCCCCACCAAGTCTCATTCAGTTTAATGATAGACACTTGCTTAAATGCTTTCCTGAATTGAAGCCAAAGAGCGAAGGTTGAGGGGTCAGATAGCATATGCACTTGAAATAAGAAAATATGAATCAAGATTTTGATGAATACCAAATCCTAGAGCCTCTGTGGATGGTTCCCTTAGAGAGGGCCATTATGATGAAGCAAGCTCATGAGAAATTAAATGAAAATCTGGATGGCTTATGGAATTAGACAGTGGGACACATACCTTTTCAGGCCAGTGAGTTTAGAATCTCTTTTAAAAGCATAACAAAGCAAATGAAATCATGAGATAGGTTGTTTCATTAAGCTCTGTGAAATACATTGATTTTAGATCATTTTTTAGTAGAAAGGTATTCACATCTGAAGAACTAGCAATGTAACAGCATCACGGAAAAAAAAGTTGGGATTGGACGAACATGAAAACTGACCTTTTTAATATTGATATTACAGATCAAATATAAGACAATGTTAATGGAATAGCTCACAAAACCTCATACTATTGCCCATCTGGTATCCGGTGTCACTAAATGAAATTTTCTAGGGTCATTATTAGAATACATTTAAAAGCATAAAAAAATCAGTTAAAATATGAGAAAATGAAAAGGCAAATCATTTAAGTTTAAACTTTTAAAGTCAAGGCTAGTTGATCTATTTGTACCTTCTTTAACCTACCAAATACAGTGATAAAAAGAAAAACATTTAAATGGACAGTGTATCACCTCTGCTTTTTACAAAATGTCCCTTTCCCCTGCTGGTTGAAAGTCATTTTCTCCAGAAGGAATACTTACAGCAGTTTGAAATCCATTTACAAGCAGGAAGTTCACTAATTTCATAACCTCCACTGCTGTGTCCACCGAATAGGTTATAAAGACCTTGCCTAGGAGAGAGGATCCATATGAATATGCAATGCATTAAAATACAGCATTTGGACGGTGAGACTTTCAGAAGCCTCCCCTTACACTGCGCGGCAGGTTCTACCCACCTATGTCTCTTCGGATTTACAAAATGGATGAGGGATAGCTCAGTGGCTTGGTGTTGAACTCAACCCTCTGGACAGAAACCTTGCTCTAGATTTAAACTCCTACTGCCTTGCTGCTGGCAAGCACCCCACTTCCTCTGATGGAAGCTGCAGAGGGTACCATCACTCTGCTGCTCACCCTGCCCTGCTACCAGGGCTGCTTCTTCCCCAGCACCTGTTGGCATCTGTGAGGTTGGGTCCTCCTCCAGAGCTCATGCCACCTGCACCAGCTGCAGCCAGCACAGCTTTCACCTGGACCTCATTGATCTGACTGAGAGCTGGAGGAGCCCTTATGCATGCTGTACCCCCTGTGCAGGCAGGATGGATGGCTGAGGACAGCAAAGTCTTCAGCTGACCTTACCAAGCAGAAGTTTTCTTGCTACGGAATCATGGACTTGCAGTCAGGGTAAACCAGCTGGCTAATCTAATCCGGCTGTGTCTGTACCACAAATGACACAATTTTATCCAGTAATTCCTGTATCTAGGATGCACTGATAAAGTAGGGTCTATCCAAGAGTGGTGTCTGGTGTCATAACTCACTCCTACAGGCCAGAGAGATGCAACTCTCTGGATTGGAAAGGTGATGTGAAAAATGAAGAACAACAAAATCAAAACCTCAGGAGAGACGTGGAGGGTTCTTAGCAATGGCACTTGCTGGCTAGCATGGCATAAAGAAGGAAGTCAGTTTTCTGAAACCTGACTTTCCCATAGGAGTTGAAGGCTGAAAGCATTTCAGGGGCTTGTGTGAGGGGAAGAAACTCAGCCAGTGCCTGCGCTGCCCTCAGCCCTCAGCTCTCAGTGTTGGGATCCTGGCCCAAAGTTCTCTCCAGTCACCAGGTCAAGACTCGACAACTTTGTCTGGTTTGGGACAGGCAGAAACACTTTATCCCTAAGGCTTTGTTTGTTATTAGTCCTTTACTGTAAGCTTCAGTGCCTCCTGCCTCAAAGGGACATCCTGTTTAGCAAGAAGTCATGGAAGCAATCTAAATGGTATTTATCTTTCGTAAACAAAGTAACAAGCAATTAATGACAATTACGTTTTCAGGATTCAAGGAGATAATTCCATCCCTCCAAACACAAACGCTCACACCCTACAGATGTGATGACACTCAGTATTTTCTTTTCTGTTGTCTTTGTGTCTTAATGACATTCCCCCTGCCTTCTCCCCCCCGAAGCTTTTCCACCTAAAGTTGTCAGGCTGTGCTGTAAAATCTTGCACAGAACAAATTTGCCAACCACTTACGCAACTCCTCTGGCAAATTGCTGGTTCTCAGAGTTCCCTTGGCTGCAGGGTTACTGAGAGGTCTCGGGACGGCAGCTGGAGATGGAAAATTGTCACAAGGACAACAACATGCTTCATCCGGGCCACATGCCTTGGGGGGCAGCTGGCCATTAGGTAGCTGGTTGTATAGCTGATTCCTACAAAGTCAAGCAAGTGAGGACTTAAAAGAGTATTTCTTTTCAGGCAAAATGTTTTTTTTTTTCTTTTAATAACACACTAAGAACTTTATCTGCGTATCAGCTAGGAAAAGTTCTGGTAGAAATGCTTTGCTCGGCATTTCTACTTAGTTATTACAGTATCTTCTGAACGGACACCTTGGTGACAGTCTACCACAAGAAGCAGTTTACTGCAGAAACAACATTTGCCACAGGAAGTAAGTGCACCTCACAGCTGAAAGCTGTTCAGTTTTCAATTAGCAGAAGCAAACGCTGCTTCTGAGTGAAAAATACATGCTGTGCCATGGATATCGTTATGCATGTATGGGAGCAGGGAGGCACTTGCGTAACCTCTTCCCATACCTAAAGGGTGCTTCACGGCACCTCTGATGCTCCCAGGATGCCTTGTGCAGCACAGGAGGCACAGTGCAAGGTGGGGATTGGGAAAAATGGGGTTCAAGGGCACTCCAACTCGAGCTCTGGCACAGCTTGGAGGGTCTCCAGTTTTGGACAAAACTCAAAGTTTGCTAAAGGGAACAAAGTTAATTTCCTGAGCAGCAACAGCAGACCCAACGAGGCTTTCTCATGTCAGGGATCTGTGCTCCAGACTTGCAATAACCTTGCCTAATATCTTCCCCATCGTAACAAACAGAGCGAAAGGGATGACTTTAGGAACCTTAGCAGTTCTTGTCCTACTACACTTTGGCTTCACAGTTTAAGTCAGTAGGAAGGGGAATCTATTGAGATTTTTATCTGAGGTGTGCTTTGATTCTGCTGGGTTGAATCTTTCAGACAAGTACTAGGTTTCTCTAAAGCTTTTCCCCACAGAGCAGTGATGTTTAGTCAATCAAGCCCATTCTCTTTTTTCTCTTTGCCTTCCTTAAATGAATGATGACAAGCTGGTCACAGCATGTTTTCTGTTGTCACATTAAGATTTGGTTTATTCATTTCGGTACAGATGTTTTCTGTTACAAAATACTCTATAGGCAAATACTACCAACATATAACTGCCGTTCCTGGAATCAGCATGAAAACACCATGCAGGCAGCCACAGGACAGACCCCGCACATTCTGGATTTGTTTTAGCAGAAGAAAGTACTACGAAAAGCAACACATACTTCATCGATGGCCACAAGAAGTTATCCTGTGCCTAATTTACAGATCTTCCCCAAACTTCACCTGATCCAACAAATGTGCCAAAAATTAGGAATCTGTTTTTAAATTTTACTACTGCAAAGGATACCCACTATTGCTCAATGTTTTTACATTCATACAAACTCTTCGGTGCAATTACCTCTGCTGCAGGTACTGCCTTATCTTGCTGTCACTTTTCTGTCACAGCCACTAATTTTTCACAGGCAGAACAGTGTGATATCTCAGTCATCAACTGCCGTTGGTCCCACCATTTCTCCCAATTTTCTGCCCAGACCACGTCATGTTAAGTGCACATTTCAAACACAGATGCCTGTAGGTCTAGCACCTCTAAAGGTAATGTGTCACTTACTTAAATAAAAACAGTCTTCAGGTAGATGAGTCTGGAAAAAACCTTGCTTGGATAGTATCTCCCATCTGCTAATGACATACTTATAAGGAGGGAGGTATAAGGCCTGGTAAATTAATATTTGAGAATCAGTAAAAAGCCCTGGATAAAAAGTGCTAGACTTGTGATGGTTTACTACTACATGAAAAATCATAGAAAAAAGCTGCAAACAGCAATGTAGAGATATATCAGCAACAGATGGGATTTTCTCCCTTTTTTTCTGCACTGCAGAGGAGATAAGAAGGAAATCACTGGACACCGATGATTGAGGCGCCCCAGGCTGGTACAGCGTAAAGCTGAAAACTGCAGTGAGCCACCGACTTGACCTTTGCTCTCAAGCAGGAGAGCTCTAAGGTTTCAACTGAGATATTTTTCAGACCCTCATCCCTTTAACCTTCAAGCATTTATCTTCCTTAATGCGTGCATTTCAGGGTGCACTGTAATAACATATCAGGTATCTGGCTTTGAAGTTCTCTAGGGTAAGGTCAGGACCCTGCTGGGTGTAAAACAGCAAATAAAGAAAACTACCCAGCATCTTGCATGTACCCCTGCAGCCCAGGCTAATGCTAACGTTAGAAGGCTTCAGAATTATTGGTTGAAAGCCCACAGAGTCAGATCAGAGGAGCTTCCACTGTGCACAACCCCCTCTTCCTCTCACCCCCCCGCCCCACGAGGCATACTTACGGGAATCGAGGAGGACCAGGGGAGGAGCATGTCCTCTGGGGTGGCCGGCCTCTGGTGCCCTGGGGAGCATGAAGGTCTGAGTAATTTGGGATGACTTGCTGAGCTGGGCGGATAACTCTCATGCAAGGTCCAGGAACAGGAGGAAGCGGTTGCGATGCATGTTCAAAATGTTGGTAAGGAGCTCTGCCATCTGGGAGAGTGAGAAAATAAAGGCAGCAACTATCATTTCAGCCAATACATTTTTCCCTCAATTTGTGTTTATTCCTTTCCAGGCACGTCGTCCTTCATGTCTTGGGAAACTGAGCAATTTGGAGGCATTTGCAGGTATCTTGGCCTGAAAGAAGCCAGATCAAGGAACGTTTTACAGTCTGAAGGTTCCATTTCCCATTTGGCATGGTTTAGATCCACACCCTCAGTTGGGCTGCAGGGACAATTGACATTTAAACATTCAGGGCTGCTTTGTCCCTGCCCTTACCATGCCTCAGTGTTCCTTGGTTATTTTTTTTTTTCTTTTTTAATTTCTTTTTGGCAATAACTTCTGAAAATGAATCATCCCAGCATTCTCATGAAAGCAGATGCAAAATCCTGGAACAAATCAGTTTGCAACACTAAAGCTAAACAGGCTGTGAGTATTGTAAATGAAAAGCGAAAAAATAATCTCTTGGTTTGTTACTTCACCCTGTATGAATTTTCTGCCTAAGTGACCTTTCAAAGCCTTGCTGCTGCTCCTATTGCCATCCAGGAGGCTGCAGGGAAAACCCAAAGTGATAATTTTGCTCAAGTAATTCTGAAAAACCTTACTGTTGTTGGCCACACACACACAATGCTCGTTAATAACTAACGTACAGTGGAACTGTTGGCATAAACTGAAAGCAACGTAAGCTGTTTGTTTCCCCAAAAGGGAAAAACTACTTTTTTTTTCTTTCCTCCCAGTCTTTCTGTGTGCAGTTTTCATTAGGCAGCAGCTCTGTGCACTTTCAAGCTGCTGTGCACAGATCAAAGTCCAGCCTGGCAAGGCTTATTAGCACTGCATGATGATGGTGTTATGAGCTGGCTCTGAAAGCTGCAGTACTCAAACGCTGTTCCCTCCCTAACCCCTGCCTGTTTTTTAAAATCCTTTAGTTATTCCGTGGTCATGCTTTCCTTTTCCTAGCAGCCATAAGGACTAGATTGTTTTTTAAAAGGGGAGGGGAAAAAAAAGAAAGAAAACAAAGCTTTGATGAAATAGTCCAATTCCAGGAGCAAATACTTCAAAATAACCCAACCCCACAACTGCAAAGAGATTCCTGATGAAATTGTGAGTCTGTAATAACACTGAGATTCACATTTGTTTACATTGTTTTAAGAGATTTTCCTGCTCCGCCTCTTAACTATATGCAACAGGACAGGGTTGGAAATAGGTGATCTTAAAGTCCTTTCCAACCCTAACTATTCTATGATTCTATGAAAGAGGCTGGGAGAACAAAATTGAAAGTAAACATGGTCTCCTCATGGGTTCCTCATAACCAGCTCTTGGAAATGTGGCAGGGCTCTGGAAGATTCGGTTTGGTTTACAGGTTTTTAGGCCAACGTTTCCCCACCTTCCTTTGGATCTGTCTGCTAATACAGTATTTTAATGGATGCAACCCGTGCCGTGCAGAAGCACAGCAAGGCCAAGTGTGCATGCCCGATCACACCAACAGCTTTCATATATAAATATCTGAAATAATGGTCTCTGGGCACATAGCATTGCTGCAAGGATTTCTCTGACTTTAGAATCAGTTTTGCTTTTGTATCTCAAATAGCAGGTGTCCGGAGCCAGCTTAGAGCCTACGGGCACAATTGCTATTCCCCGGGAGAGGCGTGTTGCAACACACAAACTGCAGAGCTTTGTTGTGGGTTGCCACTGCCCAACAATTATCTGAAACGCAAGGAGCTGTCAGGAGGTGATTTACGCTGTACCGGGCATGTGAGAAACAGGAGTACAGTTGCCAGCTTCTTGGTCCTGACCAAAGCTGCTCCAGCCATCTGAGTTTATTTTCTTCTTTTGCCCTCTGGATATGGTTGAAACGGTGGTGATTTTTCCTAAAGAAAGCCTTTCAGAGTTCCTGCTTAAAACCAAAATGGCCTCATTCAGTAACTGTCCTACTTTTCACGATGTCCGCGTGTGGAGGAGGTAAATGGAGGTAAATACTGAGGGGTGTTGTGCAACCAGCTCTTTGTCTGCTTAAAGCTGAACTGAAAGAAGGTATGAAAAGAAAACCAGAGGACATTTTGCTAATGTTCAGCTGCAGACATTGATGAAAGTCCATCTGTAGCGCCTTTACAAAGCCCCAAGATCAGTGGTGAAAACTGAGGCTCTGATACCCTCTCTCTTTCATATACCTAATTATAGCACATCGCTGGAATAACAAAACTCCTTAAACAGATGTAATATAAATGCTGCGGAGTCAACAGAAGGTTTTGGAAAAAAAAAAAAATGAAAAAAAGGTTATCAGAACAGGCCTACAGCTTTTATTACAAAGCCAGCCCAAAATGGGTTGGGGTCTCATGAGTCTAATGTAATATAAATTATATTAAGACAATGATATTGCTGTTAAATGTTCAAAGCTCACTTCATAACAGATAAAAATCTCTGGGACTGAAAAGGAATACTAATTAATAGCAGGCTGTAAACCGCGTTGTAGTCTCCAAGAGCCAAAACACCCATATTGACAGAGTCACATCAGCATTCAGTGATACAATCACCAGCAGCTGAGAGGGCTCCATTTTAAGTAATGAGCTTTCATTTCAGCTGACAACAGAAAAAAAAAGAGGATGATGGATGTCATGCTCTTTTCACATAGAGATAAAACACATGGGTGAGTTTGGTCATAATGCTGAGAGACACTATTTACAGAGATCAAGGGTAACCTCCCATCCTGATCCTGGCAGGAAATTCTCAACTTTGGGGATCCAAGTGGGAGCAAGGAAATCTATGAAAACAACAGGAATTAGGTTGGTATGGGAAGCTGCTGAATGACTGATGCAAGGAGGAAGGAAATGACTAGAATATGAAATAACAGCAGGGAGAAGGCTGTGTATGTTCAGGGTGACTGACAAAGGCCAGTTTCTAGGCAAAATCATTAGCCTTCATTTGATGAGCAACTGTGACCTGTTTAACTTTTTATCTAGCTCAGAGGTTCTGCATCACAGTCCAGCTGAATAACCTGAAAACCTGGAAATATAAAATGGACTGCAAATAGATGTTTAAAAATGTTAATAATTACATGCCATGTATTGCCATTAAGCACAGTAGGAAAACACCAGCTTGGTGAATGATGGCTGTGATACAACTGGAAAACCTCTGGTGGGGTGAGTGGTGCTACTCACATGGGCCCTGGGGGTGCTGCTTTGCCAGGCAGCGGTGCTCAAAGCAGCCATGATCTTGCGAGGAGGTGTTGGGATGGGGCAAGTGCTGGCACATAGGGCACTGCTGATGCTCAGGTCCAAAAAACACTCTGGAGATCAGTGGTCCTGGAAGGTCCTGGGGGTTCAGCATGGACACCAGCGGTAAGGGGGGATCCAGGTGCCGGGTGCCCATGACATCTCGTGACTGGGAGCTGTACCCTGTGTCCACGGTCCCCAGCTCTGCTGGGGGTCTGTTTCCTGAGTGTTGCCGTGACCGTGAACTCCCTTGGCTGCTCTCCTCCAGTGAGTCCTCAGGAGCATCAGACAAGCTTTGCGCTAATTTACTGGAGTTGTGTCCAGTGTCAGCTGAAAGCTGTGATCTTGGCTGCATGCCTGGTTTGTCCATAGCTACAAGATGCATCTTGGAGGCAACTACTCCAGCTATTGATTCAGTGGGGGAACAGAAGTGCCCATCTACATCAGGATCGGTGTATCTGGACCACAAGCTGCTATCTGGCTCCATGGACGGTGCTGAGTGAGGATGTGTTGATGCTCTGCAGAGGCATGATGCATTGGCCACAGGCTCAGCTGTTTGAGAGACACATGGTCTCTGGGACTCCTCATCCTTCGTATCCTCTCCAGAAGACTGCAAAGCCTTTTCCAAGATATGTTCGGGAAATGGGGACCACGGCATGGATTCATCTATTTCAACTGGTATGCTTTGACCCACTGAAGTGCCTGAAAAAGTGGGAGAAGAAACACTGTAGATGGACAGCCATACAGACAACTGCCTGTCATTAGTCCTCACTCAATGACTATAAGATGAAGACCAGTATTCCTTATATTCCTTCCAATATATATTCTTTATATTTTTGTGGTTTTTAAAAAGACAGGAAGAAACAAACAAGAAAGGTCTGTCTGAATTTTGGCAAAGCAAGAGAATAGAGGGTTAGCTGGAGTGTGGCTAGCACACAGTTACATTTTGGACTAACCTGATACAAAGGCCATTTCCAAGCTTTGTAGTCGCACCGGAAATGAGAGTCAGCTGCCTTTCTGCAAGGCCAGGATTTTCCAGCAAACTGGAAAACAAGAGAAACGACTATTGTGAACATGGTACAGTTTCACATAGGCAATAATCCTAAAATAACTCCATCTCAGAGACTGGAAAAGAAATACCAGTTAGAGTTCTGGAAATCACATTGCGCAAAACATGCTTTTATGGGATTTCTGGAACTTAGTGTTCCTGTTGAGACTGGAGGAGGAAAAGTACATGAACTGTCTCTCAGAGGTAATTTCTGCACCTGACAAAAGAGCAGGCTGCTTAGGTCTGGAGGTTTGGCTCCAGCATATTCCAGGGAATACAATCACTCGCAATTCTTTTACTCCAGACCTTCTAATAATAGCATCACATTGATGTTTCAGCTCTAAACTTCACCAAACACCCAGCTAAGTAATTTCACATCAAGGCTTGTTCCCAAGAGTTGCTGCTTATTTTATCAAACCACTTCAGGCTTGGGCCATTTTTCTTCTATCAATCAATCACATTGGAGAAGCTAAAATCACCAGTAGGAGAGTTATCAGCAAAGAATGGACTAAGCACTCAAGCAGTGGGAATGACCACTAGCAACAGAATCTGGCTTGAAAGCCTGATAAAAAAAGTCAAAACAACAACACATTTGGGGAACTTTTAGCAACCCAAGGATTTCTCCCAACTTCAGTCACAGTAGCTTGAACAGAAAGGTCAAATGAAGAACACATTCAAATGACCACAGCACTAAAAGCAGCTGAAGAGGATCAGAGAGAGGTATAAGGCAGTGTTTCAACCTTCACCCTGCCTCTCACAGTAAGTCTGTAAGAGCAAATGATGTGCCCTGTGCTATAGGGC
Source organism: Nestor notabilis (assembly GCF_000696875.1). Taxonomy (NCBI): domain Eukaryota; kingdom Metazoa; phylum Chordata; class Aves; order Psittaciformes; family Psittacidae; genus Nestor; species Nestor notabilis. The sequence goes on from NW_009918830.1 coordinate 26,645, forward strand.
AAGAGTGAGGCTTTACATTCATGCTGATCAGATAAAATGACATCTATTTCCCCCTGAAAGTATCGCTGGCATAGAAAATTCTGGATGTAACATCTACTGGGAAGCAGGATAAAAACTGTGCTTTGCTGCTGGGCTGCAATGTAAATATTCCTCCTCTGTGTAACTTAAAACCCATCTATGCAGAAGATTTGCCATATATTCATACATACCCCATGTTATAATAAGCACGTCCGCAGGGAGAGTTATCCTGGGATAATTACAGTGGCATAATTATGCTGGTAAATTTTCCCATGTAGGCAAGTCCTCAGGGCGGCTATTAGTTGTACCAACACAGTGACCATGCTGCTGCTCTGACAGCTGCAGCCCCCTGCATCAGAGCACTTGGTCTGGTGCCAAACCAGCTCCTTCCCATACAAGCACCCAGGCTTGAAATCCTGACAGCCAGCTCACCACCATAACACATCTCTCCCTGCAGTTTGCATCTCTTTTCCTCTACGCCACGTCACTAGGGCCTGCCCTGCTCGCTGAGTCACGGTTCACTGACAGTCATAAGTGATGTGCTGGGAAAGGGAAAACCTTGAGCTCTCATCATCAGCACAGGACTGTGACAGGGACTTGTGCTGTGCTGTGCTGTGCTGTCCTGTGTGGCACTGGCACACTGTCCTTCACCCGGGACCTTTGGTCAGATGGCAGTTTAAATTAAATGGCAACTGCCCTGTGGTGGCGGCTCACCAGGACAGGACATTGCAAAGTCAGATTTACACAAATCAGGATGCAAAGCTGCCAAGTGGTCTCCTGCCAGACTTACAGGAGTGCCTGCAAGGTTAGGTGTCAAACTCCCTGCGAGACACCTGCCTCTGGGCCATGTCAACAGCTTTGTAAACATGACCCTTGGTTCATCTGGACTTGAAATGCCTGCTCAGATGTGCTTCAACTTGTGGGTGTCTGTCCATTTGCTCATAAACAGAATGATGCACACTCAAGCAGCACAAATCACACTGCAAACTCTTATTCTCCCCGCTGAGCATCTCCAGTGAACTGGCTCCTTGGGCAAAATTCACCCTGGCATTCACAAAGCACAAGCTCAGCTGTGGGGTACCAGAGTACAGCTCCACCTCTTTAGCCACACTTGTTGTCTGAGCATCCCTCTCATTAGATATAGTCCTCAGGAAACATCCAAACATGGCTTTTCAAAAATGAATTTACAATGCCTCCTACACTAGGATGCTTCTTTGGTGGTCTCTGAAGTAGTGATCAAACTGCTAAATAACACTTTGAATTCAGATCCTCTATGTTCAACAGCCTTTAGTTTAGCACCATGACAAGAACACATTTCTGTGGAGAAACCGAGAACTCAGTCCAGAGCTCAGTGAAGTAAATAGGAATGTCCCTAATGACTTCAGTAGGTTTTAGATTTGGTGTCAGATGGGATTTAAAAGTCTATAAATTCCTCTGGAGGCTACAACCTCCAAAGTTTTTTGTCTTTTTTTTTTTTCTTTTGTTCCACTGCTGACATCTGGCTGTCTGTGAAATGGATCATGCACAGACTGTGTGAACGTAATGAGAGGCACAACATGGGCAGAAGAAATTCAGACTTGTCTTCTTCAAGTTTGCTATTTATTGTATTTACTCTGCCTTTTGGAGGAAGGATATTAAGACCTTCTTAAACTGTATTTCAAATGATCAGCTACCAAACTCTTCAAATGGCTTACTTCAGAATAGCTTAAAATGTCTTTCATATTAATTTAGTCCTCTGAAAGGATGGATGCCTCTTCAATGCTCAAATCAATATTTAAATGACAGTGTTACTTCTTTCCTGTGTAACATGAGCTAAACATTCTGAAAATTACTCCAAAGATCTGAGTAAAAATAATTTGGTCAGACAGAAGAGAGCCCTGATTCCAGCACTTGTCCTTTTACCTGTAAAAGCTTCAAGGGCTTTTTAAATATGAATTTGTTAGACCCTGCTGCAGGATACTGAGCACGTAAGCCGAGTTTTGATACTCATGCACAGTCCCTGCTCCCACGGGGCTGAGGTAGGAGGCGCTGAGGGGCTGAGGGCTTTGGTGTTAAAACAGACACATCATTAAAAAGGAGGAAAAGTGACTTCATCCTCCTCCTCCCTCAGTAGCTCTGGTTGGAGAGAGAAGCTGTTACAACAGCAGAGCTCGCTCTGTAGAGATGGCCCTGAGGATAAATTAACCCCAGGACATGCTGAATACTTTTTGAGCAATGCCGGGAATGGCATGTGGATAGGAATTCCCGAGAGAAATCCCCACACTGCTGGAAATTTTACAGATGATTCAGAAACATCCTCCTCCAAAAGCAGTGCTTCAGGATGTTGTTTCTGCTCTGCTGAAACAGGCTTTTGGAAATGATGAAGCCCATTATCCCAATGTTTTACATTGCCTCATGCTAGAGTTTCATTAGGTTTCCTTTGACTTTTCTAGTTAGCTTATCTTGCAAATACAGTTATTCACAGGACAGAAAAATCACTCACTTAGGTCTCCCATGTTGAAGAATTAGGGTAAAGGAATGCTTTAGCATATTGAAATATGCTTAGAAACCTGTAGACTGATCCCTTTTCTGGCACAGAGACCACTGGAGAATGTAGAATGTGCCCAATCTCATTTCCAAAGATACTGCAGCTTCAAGTCACATCATGATATTGCCAGAAAGCTTTGAGAATTTAATATCCCCCCTGCACCTATGACTATGCAGAAGATTGCTGATAACCAGCTGGAGCTGTTGCATGTATTCCTGCTTGTAATAAAGTGAAGAGGCCCTTCCTAAAAGCACAGAGTAGCCAGGCCTGGACTGCTCTCAAAAACGTTGAGGGAAATCTGTAAAACACCCTTTGTCCTCCTCTTCCTTCCTGTGCTCATGCATCCAGTTCTGCAACATGCATTAGTGCAGCAAATAATCTTCCTGGGTGGGTGCTCAGTGACCCAAGCTCCTGGGAAGCTGCCTTGTGAGCCTTCCCACACTTGGAGAGAGAGATTCATCCCCTGCTCCTGCCACGGTGGGAGGCTGTCCACTGCTGGGAGATCATAAATGAAGGAGAACAGTTCCTCTGCAGGTTGGTAGAGAGAAGCCTGAGCACCCAAGTTTGAAGGTTTGAAGCAATGGCCAAACTCCCCTAAAAAACATCTCATGGAGGCAAGGGGCTGGCCAGGGAGAGGAAGGGTGTTAGGCTCAGGCTTATCTGTGCAGTTTTCTTGTGGCTGACTGCAAAATCTGTCAGGTATCTCATCAGTTTCCCAGCATGAAGACTTGTCAGGATGCACTGTCCCAAAGCACACACTAACCGTCTATCTGCTTTTGATGAAAAAACTTCTGTCATGAAGAAACAGAAGAGAGTCTCTGCAACATAAGCATAGCTGTGCTTCCCGTCTCTTCTGGAGAAGGAGAAAATATCTTTTCTCTTTTGGTCAAACTTGTATTTGTCTACACTGTTAAAAAAGAAAATACTAGGATAAGAAAGAAACTTCACCTTCTGTGGTGCTAGGGAAGGGCTTTTTTATTTACCACTCATGGCATTTCTGAAACGGCAAGGTATAAATTAAGGCAAAGCTGGGATCACAAAGGGTGAGGATGGACAGGGGTTTCTCGATTTCCAAGTAATTCCTGTGTGCTTTGGATGAATCCTTTAAGGTCCCTGATGCTGCTGATATCCATCTGCAGGATGGGAGTAAGCAGGTGCAGATTTGCAAGCTGCCATGAGGATGCACATTGAGATTGCAACAAATGCTGGTGCCATGGGCTCAGATAAGTGTGTTTAAGTACACTTGCCTTAAGTGAAGCTTTCTCTACAGAAACACTGGACAAAGCTTTCCTCAAAAAAACCCAGAGACAAATCCTTTTATGTGCAAATGTGGGAACTACTTTCGGTCTATAACCTAAATAAACAGCCAAGGAAATCCAAGCTCCAGAGTTTCACACATCACCATGAAGAATTTCGGCTGCTGTCATCACAGAGGCTTATCCTCTCCCTTGGGTATCCTCCACAGTAAAGACTAAGGCAATGCATCATGTTCCTGGCCCAGATTTTAAGCCCTCTAGGGCAGGTAATGTTTATTTCCATGACTTCTGGAAAAAGTAGAAAAAGAATATGAAAATAACATTTCTCTTCCACAATATGGTAATATGGTTGCTCTTACATAGTTTCTGCATTTATGGTACAGAGGTCTACATATGCCAGGAAAACAGGAGAACATCCTTCCAACCCTCCCTGCATGCCAAACATCATGTTCCCTTTTGCCGCATTAACGTTGCTCACTGGGCAATCCATGGTGCAAAGGCTAGTGTAGACCTGATGTTTTCTGCCTTTTTAGTATAGACTTATGATATCATAGAATCACAGAATGGTTTGGGTTGGAAGAGACCTTAAAGATCATTTAGTTCCAATTCCCCTGCAATGGGCAGGGATACCTTCCACTAGACCAGGTTGCTCAAAGCCCCATCCAACCTGGCCTTGAACACTTCCAGGGATGGGGCAGCCACAGCTTCTCTGAGCAACCTTGTGCCACGGCATCACCACCCTCACAGGGAAGAATTTCTTCATAATGTCTAATTTCATTCTACCCTCTTTCAGTTTAAAGCCACTGTCCCTTCTGTCACTACATGCTGTTGCTAGAAGTCCCTCTCCAGCTTTCTTGCAGGCCCCTTCAGGTACTGGAGGTTGCTCTAAGGTCTCCCCAGAGCCTTCTCTTTTCCAGGCTGAACAGGCCCAACTCTTTCAGCCTGTCTTCATAGGAAAGTGCTCCAGCCCTCTGATCATCTTCATGGCCTCTTCTGGACTCGCTTCAACAGGCCCATGTCCTTCTTGTGTTGGGGGCCCTAGAGCTGAAAGCAGTGCTCCAGGTGGGGTCTCATGAGAGCAGAAGAAAGGGGGAGAAACACCTCCCTTAACCTGCTGGTCACGCTTCTTTTGATGCAGCCCAGGATACGGTTGGCTTTCTGGGCTGTGAGTGCACACTGAAGATGGCTCATGTTGAGCTTCTTGTCAACCAACACCCTCAAGTCCTTCTCTGCAGGGCTACTCTGAATCCATTCTCTGCCCATGACATATACATGTAGTAGGAATGCTAGGCAATAAGTAGTAAGAAACCAGAAGTGCAACACCCTTTCTAATCTTTGTGAAATACGAAAACGTCTGCAATGTTTTTAGGTATCTTTAAAAATGTGCTTGTTTGCCAGAGATTGCATCCCACCCATTTCTGGTTACTATAAAACTCCTGTAGGCACTGAATAACCCCCAAATTGGGATATCCCACGTCCTTGAGACATCTAAAAATCCTGGCACAAAATTGCAGCTAGACGAGTGGGGTTGAACAGGGGTGACCACACCGAGATGCGCATATCTCCCCAGCTTGCTTTCCCATAGCTTTGTGCCTTACTTTGGAACCTCCAATTCCTAATCAATGAGAACCGCTCGTATTTCGTGGGGCTGATGCATCCCTCGTTCCTCCTTGCTCTCCCTGCTCTGCAGTGCAAGGGCTGCGGGGCATGTGGGTGGTGGGAAGGCGTGGCGAAGCCTGGGGGACCTGACATATCGCCCTCCACCAGCGTGAGAACAGCCTCGCTCTCCTGCTTTCATGTACTGCGCAGAAATGTATATATGTTTCAGACGTGTACCCTCTGCCAAACTTCAAAAGCTGCCGCAGGGGGTGGAGGGCACTGACAGACATGAACGCCATAATTGCACATGCCATGTTTCCTGCCTTAGAAAGACAAAAGAAAACCCAACCCCATAAAAAAAAATTAAAAATAAAGAACAGCATTCAAGACATTGTTGGTGCTCAGCAAGAGCAAGCCCAGCCTCAGAGGCTGATGGCACTGCAGGCTGCAGAACAACTGGCAGATGTTCCCAGCAGCCGGCAGCAGTGACGAGCGCTCACCAGGGCACCAGCCCTGCCGCCTGTGCCTCTTGCACCCTGGTCTTCAGCATCACCCACTGCAGGGCTCACAGCCCTGTCCCTTGGTGGCAGGACATTGCTGATGGCTTGAGATTGCATGGATGTGGCCAGGCCAGGCCTTGAACAGCCTGGGGCTTCCAGGAAATGGGAATTTCTGGTCTGGTGGTTGCTGGTTCCGGTCGAGGGCCAGTAAGCCCACTGCTGTTCTCACTGCCTAGGCAATGCTAGCCCTAGAAAAGCTGCATCCTGAAACAATCAGCTACTGTGTGAACTGGGAGCAGGTTTTATATGGCTGATTTTATCCTAATTAATTACCCACTGTTTCCATAACAATGCCATGCAGGATGGTGCAAAAGGGGTCTACAATCCTGTTTTCTTCATGCTTTACAGCCATCTGTCCATCACCAGGTATGTCAACCTGTCCTATATGGCCCTGGTGCAGCTGAAAAGGGGAGGAAAGGGAAAAGAGAGGAGAGAAAACAGAGAAAAGAGAGGAGAGAGAGAAAAGAAAGAGAAGAGAGGAGAAGGAGAAGGAGAGGAAAAGAAAGAGGAGAGAGGAGAGGAGAGCTGTCGGCCGACAAACCACCTTGAGCTTGCACAGCCATGCAGGGCGGGAGCAGGATCAGGCCTGGCTGCCAGGCATTGCCAGGCTGCTATGTAAATAGGCAGGACAACATTTCGACACTAGGCGTGTCCGTTCCCAGTGTTTACCCCCAAACCCTCTTGATCTAAAAAAGCAAACCAAAACTTCAGTGAAATGGCTGAAACATGTTGTAACCATCTGTGGAACTCAGGCTATCATTATACGAGAGAAGGGGGAGAAAGCGAGTGAGACAGCAATTTGAAGGGGAAAAAAGCCCATTGAGAGCCAGAAGTGGATCAACAGCTAATTACAAACAGGGGCTGAGAAAGGCAGCATCTCTAACACTTCTTACCTTGTGGGCGAGGGCGGCTCACGCTGAGCTGACCAAGGAAAGCGAGAGGGCTGGCGTGCCTCCTGCGCACCCCGCCGCGCTCTCGCTGTGCCCCGGTCTCCTTCCTCAGCCAGCCGGGTGGTTTTTTCTCCTCCTTTTACGACACCCTCCCTGCCTCTCCCAGGTAAGCGGCAGAACTGGCTCTGCAGCAGGAAGTGGAAGAGGCATGCACAGCACGGCACAGCACAACGTGGCAGCGGTGGTGGGAAAGCCGCTGGGGGGGAGTGACACTTTGAAGCTTAAAACTCTCTCGAAATGCCTGTGTGTGGCTCGCTCCCTCTCTCTTAGGAAGCCGGGCTGCCTCTGAGTAAGCCCCACAGATA
>NW_009918830.1:33891-42810 GCF_000696875.1 Nestor notabilis
ACAGTGTGCCTTGCCAGGCAAGTCATCCTTTGCTTTTCGTCCTCGGTCGCTTGCTGTCAATGCCAAATGTTAAACCAACTGTGATTCAGGCTACTGAAGACAATCACATGATGGGGGTAAGAACTATATGAAGAACAAAAAAAAAAAAAAAAAAGGGATTCCTCATCTTTTTTTTTTTCTTTTAGGTTAGACTTCTAGACACTTCCAAGTTTCTCTCTACATCTGCAAGGAGCAGAAACTTGCTTTTCTTACAAGCTGAAACCCTTACATATGTGCACAGCTCCTAAAGACTGAGTGACACTGGTGTTGATGGCACAGTGTGGTGGGGTTCGAAGAGCCCTGTCGAGCCATGGCTGCTTTGTTGGTGCAGTGCCAGGCTCCACAGCAGCAGTCCCTGGTGCACCCGCTGGACACAGCTGTGCGTCGCAGCCCACACAGCTCTCCTGACCCCCCGCTCAGCGCATCTCTCTGCCAAGAAGCTCATCCTGACCTTTCGCCTATGTTTTCTTCACTTAACCTTAGGAGGAGTCTGACTTGTATGCAACTTGTGCTTGGCTCTTCATCCTCCAGGTGTCCATGGGCTGCCACCACATGCTGCCTTAATGCCTGACCGGCCAGCCTGGGCGCACGGGGATGTTCAAACCACATCTGAGCTCAGGCAGTGCCACCACTTCTCCTTCCTGCACCCTTCCCGTGGCACTAGGGCGTGTCTGAGGAGACAGTCACCTGCCCTGCATTCCTCCCTGGGACCAGCCTCCTCTGGGATCCTGCCGTTCTGTCAGCCCCTCTTTATGGGTGTGAGGCAAAGCCATGACCCAGGCACTTGCCAGGGAATGACTGCCCACATTTCTGCCGGGAAAATTCAAGTGGTTGGAAAAGCATGTGTCCTAAGCCAAACACCAAATACGATTGTATCGGCAGTAGTGCAGTGGCGCCATGCAGCCTGAGCCTGTCTTCCTCCTGGAGAAACCCCACGTCAGCCTGACCCACCAACTGGCTATCCTGACTCCCTCTTACCCTCTTTCCTTCCTCTTCCACTGACGCCATCAGGACACCAAGACTCCCTTTTGGGGCATCCCGAAGTTGTCCTTCCCTGCCCCAAGACTGCCCAGGCAGTCCCTGCTCTGGCAGCAGGTCCCAGCCTGACTCAGCCATGACGGGCAGCTGATGCTTGCGGTGAGAGCGGATGCATTACTGCCACAGTTGTTTGAGTCAGCTGAGGGTTTAATCCCTCTGGTTTGCACCCAAGCCTGGTGGCTCCACTGCACGGCTGTTTTGCACCACGAACACCCTGACACACAGCATTTTACACAGAGCTGGCTCAACCATGAGCTTCATGACACCTGTTTCTGGCTGCTGCCTGCTCCCTACCCTCCCTGACAGCCTCCTGCCTGGGAACAGCAGTGGCCCCACTGCAGCCTGTGTGCCATGGTGGGGAATGGCGGCCCAAGGACATGCAGGAGCCAAAATCAGGACCTTGGTGAATGTAGAGAGGATGGGAGCAGGGAGGGAGAGCTGCTCTGAGGAGAGCCTGACCTTCCTGGGGCTTACATGAAGGGCTGACGTAGTGTTTGCAGTGTGTCAACCAGCTCCCCGGGGAGTGCGGGCAGTCACAGCTGGGCATGGGAGCTCGGCAGGCAGTGTCTCCCGTGGGGACATTGCATCAGTACCTGTGTTTGTGGAGTTTGTTTGTAAGCTGCTGTGTTGTGTAGTCATCAAACGCCTCTCCCTTCACACAGTGGAGCGGCCTCCCGTACCAACAGTGGTCACAGTCAGTTATTTTCCGTGATCCGCTGGTCATACCCTGGCCATGGGGCTGCAACACCCAGCACACAGCGGTGGTCACCTGCCGCCCCTGTAGGCAGCTGCCTGTTGGCCAGAGGAGGGAGGTTGTAGCTGTGACAGAAATGCCCCTGCTAGTTCACTCAGCATTCAGGCCTCTGGGGTTACTTCCATCCTGACCACTCGTACCCAACTTCATTTGAAGGGGTATTTGTGGCCCAGAGAATGGAGTGCAGAGCAGCCTTATTCCTAAGGACATGATGTCTGGGAAATACACTGTGAAATCTGGGCTTGTGAGCATTTCCAGGTCCAGAAATCATACCTACGGCCCAGCCTCTGTCCTCTCTTTAACTTGCCAGACCCTGGAAACCAGCAGGTACTTGAGGCTGTTTCTCTTACTTGAGCTTTATGTATTTTCTTAGCAGCCTGAGAAACAGGAAAAAAAAGACCTTGAAAGACACTCTCTGCTAGCTGTGTGAACAGCACTGTCTGCAGACTGGGTTTTAAAGCATAGATGAGGGCCAGCCCAAACCTAAGTACTCTCTCACAAAATTGTAGAAACTGCTATCAATTAACTTGGTTTTGGATCAGGAAACTTGGACAACAGATATGCAAGTTTATTTCAGCATTTCAAAAGCCTCCCCCGTCCCCAAAACTGAAGCCATCCTAATTGCTTTCTGAAGGCCTGTTTTATATTTCTTAAGTCTTCATGTTGACTTCATTGAAATCTGGATCAAACTCTGAACTCTTTATAGTATCTCATCTGTACATTATTTACAAGCAGAATGTGATGCATCATATTGGGCCTGTCACAGAAAGTACAGATTAATATTCAAGTGCTGGATGAGTGTTTTCATTGGCAAGGCAACTAGCATGGAGATTTCTTATAAAAAGTGGTTGCTAGTCCTTCAGGAGTTGTAATGTTTCTTTTTTGATTAGCAAGATAATGTCAACTTCAAGTGCTGCTTCTTGTATTTCCTACCGCATCTAAAGATTCAGAGAACTAAATCGTAAATGTTTTTGCTTCCAAGTGATTAGCTGTTCAAATAAAGCGCTGTCATGTTGGTCCACTTTTAACATTGCTGCTGTGAATTAACCTGGAGACATTGCAATGAATTTTTAATCCCATTTTAGCGTAACACACATGACACTCTTGCTCCAGTCCTCTAGATTTGGCTTGCTCCTCGCTGCTTCTCTCTGCTTTTTGCAGAGAAACTGGGGCTTTCTTCCATGTCTTGCTGTTTGGAGCGTTAGGCACATGCCTAAAAAAATAATTTACACTTTTTCTTTCTTATTTTTTTTTAAGGCTCTTGCTTTGACATTTTTCAGTCACACTTTGGAGAGACACCCGAAAGGAAAGAAAACAGTACCTGGATGTTAGCTTGTGCAATGTTTCTAATTAAACCTTTCATAATGACAAAAACCCTCCTGCCATTTGTTAAGATTTTCCCCACAGCATTATGCATGCTCTTAATTAAGAGCAGAAGCTAAGTAATACCTATTTTATTCCCTCTTGCTTCCAATTAGTCATCCATTGATCATTACCCACTCAACATTTGACAATTAACAGAGCCCCCACTCCCCGCAGGACTGGGATGTGTAGTCCTTCAGAAATGACACATCTAGAATAACGTGAGGGGAGCTGTGTGGGTGAGTAATGGGGAGAGAGGTAGGGGGAAGGGGAGGGGAAGGCCACCCAAGTGGAACAAGAAACGTGTAACATATGCAAATGTTCAGTATGCAGTATGTGCTTTATACACTGGATGTATATGAGGTCATATACAAAGCTCAGCTGGCGGCCGTGCTGCTTTTGGGAGGCATGGGAATTTGAGGGAACGCTTGAGCTCCCATATGATCAAATGTACCTAGTCCTGTCTTCAAGATGCAGAGTGGTTCCTTATTTGGCTCTTTGCCTCTGCTTTTTTTAGGAGGAGGAGTTAGCATCTGCTTCTCCATTGTCAGGGGGACTGTGGGCTGTATCAACACAGCCTCTGCCAAGTCACCCCAAGATCCAGCTGCAGCTACACACAGTCGTGCCCAAGCTGCTGCCAATGGCCATGAGTACAGTGTCTGTGGGAGCCAAAGGAGCCTCCAGGGAAACTGCAGGCCCCTTCTGCATCGCTGTTTCCTTATGGGAGCCTGGCCCAGCATCAGGGTTGGCCCTGGCACTGTGCAGTGCCAGGAGGGGGAAGCTGGGACCATCACACCCTTTTTCCAACACCAGGCACCCTTCCTGTACAAGTAGCATCTCCTAGCTGGAGAAATCCAGCAGTGTAGCAGGGCTGGAAGGCAGCCCACAGCCTGAAGTGCAGCAGTGAATAAAGCATAGGGGGTGCCAGGGCTTTTGGGTAGGCCTCTGGAATGAGGGTGAGCCCCAGGATCAGCAGCTAAGGCTACAACATGGTCAGAAAGCTTCCCTGCATCGTTTTTTCCTTTTTTATTTTTTTTTTTCCCAGATGAAAACCCACCAATTACAGGGCTCAGGGGTTTTGTGTGAAGCTGTGATAATAAGGAGCTGAGGAAACTTTGCAGGACTCTTGGTGTGGAGGCTCAGCAACAAATGGTGATGCACAGAAAGGCAAACCAGAGCCCTTAGCAAGTTACAGCCTGGCTGTACAAGAAGGAGGATAATCTCATTTGCTCTTTGCCCTTTCAGCTATTCACAGAGTTTAATGCCGAGTTATTCCCAACAATGAGCTGAACAATCGAACTTCCATCTGGCCTGGTCAGGCAGATGCAACACTTGACTTCCAAGTCACAGGCACGCCACCCCTGCAATATTTTTTCCCATCTTGAACATACACTATTTCCTCTACCCTGTAACAGAGAAGATATTTACACTTGGTAACATAAACTGCAGTTCCTGCTTACCAGCCTGCTTTAATCTGATCACCTAATCCCTGGGCACAGTCAAACACAGGCACTGTGAGCACAGCTGGTGCTGCAACCTTTGGATCTCCCTCTACATGACATGATGCAGAGTCTACCAGCTAATGGCCTGTTTTTCCTGGGAGGCATTCCTTTTGGCCCTCCTGCAAGCCCACACCACAGGGCCCAAACTGCAGCCATGCCCTTGAGAGAAATGTTTTCTCTCGCGACTTTCAAATCAGCTGCAGGTTGCCCTTTGCAGTAGCCGGAGGCCCAAGTCATCACCAGGCTGCAGCAGCAACACTTGCTGCTACCATCCCTCTTCTGGCCTGGGAAGAGGGACTATAACTGATCATGCAGTGGGAGCCATGGAACAACATTAAAAATACCAAACCCTAAAACAGCAAAGAGAAGCGCTTTTGTTCTTAATACCATTCTGTCCTCTAATCTACTCATGTCTCAGTCTTCTTAACATTTTTGTTAAGCATTCAGCTGCAGGGGAGAAATGGATTGATGCTTGTATAAGTATAATGTCTTTGTGTGCGAATTGCATTTTGAGATGTAGATATACACACACACACGTGAGAACACCGGCTGTACTAAAAGTAAACAGAAAATATTTCACAGACTTAAGAGCAGTTAACATTTCCCCTCTAACATTCAAAATGAACCTGTTACCTGGTTTTAGCTGTCAAAAGTTTTCCTGACAAATTCAGAAGCTCTGAGAGGGAGAGACTAACACCCTATACCAGTGCCGTCCTGGCAAGGGGCCTCCTTCCCTTTTCTGTTGAAAGAACAGAAAAAGAACAGAAAAAACAGAAAATCCAAAATTGGAGTGCCTCCTTCTTCAGTTAAGATGGCAAGAAATGCTGCCCCAGTTGACGGGAGCCCCTTCAGTGATAAAATTTCTCTGTGTATGAGTCACAGGAAATTACAATCACTGCTTACCGAGACTGTAGAACACAATGAGATATCTGAGCTACAAACAGACTTCAATTATGCTTGAAAGACAGACAGACCCTCAAGCTGACACGATTGGAGAAAATAAATATCCTTTTGTCTGCACTGCTGGTGGTAATTTCCCATTAGACAGGAAAAGACTTCTTTGATGAATGAATATTGTCTGCACATTAGAAGAGGAGCTACTGTATATCTCCTAATAGCTCTTGCATGCTTGGGCTCAGCCTCATGTGAACTCCTTAAGCCCCTTTAGTATAATGTGGTAGCATTCACTAGTGTACTGCATTTTTCATTGCAGCATTTGACAAAAGGATGGGGCATATTAAAATAATTTTGAGCAACTTCCCACTCACCTTGAAGTTATGTGGCAAGGTCAAACACATTTAGCAATCTTGCCTTCTCAGTCTGCAGGTAGTCCTTTCCTGTCTAGAGTCTACAGGAGAAACACTAGCACTGGAGACAGATTTTCCATTTGCAATTATTCTTGTAATTTCAGAAGTTAATCACTTTTCTGTTTTGCATTTACTTTGCTTTTCTACAGTGGAAATTAAATCAAAACCAGAGCATCACACAGAACTAAGTCTAGCACTGTTTGCTGAAGCCAAAGAATATCATGTTAGTGCCTTTGACACACTTTGGTCCTTTTTGAAGACCCACCAAGTCTCCAATCATTTCCTTCCCACGGAACTATGGTAACAGGCATTAATTCTACCAAACGTCCCTTTCGCAGCAGCATTGCATTTCTGCTTGTTGTTTTTCCTGGGACTGGTACAGGATAAGCTTGGCCTAGAGATGCCCGGGTCACCCCATGGCGTCCTTTCGTCCTTTCAGCTGCTGGAAAGTCACCTTTTCTGTAACTGCGCCACAGCAACATGGGTCGGTTGGGAGTCAGGTTGGCTGGTGGGGGGAGCATTTGGACAGTGGTTTTTGTCTGGATGTGATTTATTTAGCCTTACATTGAAAAAAAATTGGAAGAAACAGGAGATTTCTTAATTACATAATTCTACTTTTACAGCTACCACAGCTATTCGTGGTACATACACAGTGCTTAAGAAAAAGATTTTATTAATTTATAGCAAAAATGCTAACAACCTTGTTTAAATTTTTTGCTAATGTTTTTATTTGAGAGATTAAAAAACCCAAACAACAAAACTCCCAACGTTAAGGAAAAGAAAGAAGCAGAAGAGCTACCGGTAAGAAATGGTCTGGATTTGCCACTCAACAGTGGCACCAGTCTGCACACAAGCCAGCTGCAGGCAGAGATGTGGCAGAGACCAACATGGTACTCATAGACCGAATGCAATACAGGAAACAGCAAACCCAAGAATCAGAAATAAAGGCCATAAAACCCTGACAATGCCCATCTGAGTCTTACTTCCAGCAAGAAACATAGGTAAAACTAATGTTTTAGGCTCATCCTTCATTGCAGATGGAAACTGGACTTAAGTTTGTGGCTGCTAAGGAACTTGGTGGAATGGCCATGCTTTGCCACTGAGCAATAGGCTGAGCACATGACGTTTTGGCTTCGCCAGCCCACTGTGTAACTACGGAGTCCTCAGTTCAGTGGGTGATGTTTTAAGGCAGGGGGGTAGCTGTGGGAAAAAAGAGGACCATGACTTGCTTTGTAAGTACTAAGAGGAAGCTAAAAGTCCAACAAGAATTATGGCCTCTTCAGTACTCCACAGCCACAGGTACAGCAACATTGAATATATCATGTACATAACATTACTTATAGACTTGACATGTAAAATGTTAACCAATTTATCATGGAAATCTGGTAACAAGCAACATTGCCATATAAATTCACACTTCAAGAAAGGCTAAGTGTGGAAGCCTCCTTTGCAAGAGGATTTTCAGTCAGTGTTTTGTATAGAAAATATTAAAACAATGATGACAATTTGTTCTCTGAATCTCAGTTCATTATTCGGTTAGTTCTCAGGAATGGAAAAAAGGTTCTTCTTAGCAAATGTGTGAGTATTCGGATTATGAATTCACAATCCAGGTATTAAATAATTTAAAAAAAAATTGTCAGCTGTCAGGAAGTCTTACTTGGCCACAATATTTGAAAGCAATACAGCAATACAAGGCATAGAAAATCTTTTCCTGCAACACTTGTAAATGTAAAAATATTCACGTTAAATGCAACAGAACTATTAAAGAATAAACTGCTGTGGAACAGAGAAATGAGAGACTAGCGACGCATTCAACCATCTTCCTTACAATTGAACTCCAGCTGTTTAAAAACATATTGATTTCGTAATTTGGAAAATGATGTTCCATAGGTAACTGGTCTGCATACTCCTGTGAACTATGATGCTCCAAATGGCATGACATCCCTTCTTGAAAAGCTTTTATCTCCTCTCCACCGTTATCTATCTCCACAGTTTAAACAAAAGAACAACTATCCAAATGTAAAATGCTCTTTTTTTAATTACTAAATTAAGAAAGTTAAACAGTTTTAAAATGTAAACTTGCAAATAAACAATAACAAAATGTAATTAAGACTTTAAAATTTGCAACTCAGTATTAAAAACTCAATAGAAATAGAAAGGATTTTTTTTTTTTTTTTTTGGTTAAACGTAAGTAATTCAAGGCTGGTACAGACAACTGAAAAGGTAATACTTTGTTCTGTGCATCCTCCATGAAATGTAAAGAAGTGCATAGTAATTCCACTGGAGAACTTGCAGACATAGAGAAAGTAATTTCATTAGCAGTACAGGACATTTAACACACTTATTTTACAATGGAAAAATGTTACACATAAAACAGAAAAATCCTAGTTGCATGACCAACAGTTTAGCAGGTGGACATGGCTAAAATGCTATGATTTTAAGACCATCTGAATGTGGTTACACTGTTTAATAAATCATTTTGAAACATTTCAGTATACATGTTTTGATACGAGAAGTCCTTGCAGTTTCAATTTTCCAGTTCAAACGGCGATGGTGTAGTTTTCTTGCTTTAAATATGTTCGTTTTAATTTCAAGAACAAATCATCACACACTTGTCAAACATTGGAAACATTACTGTAAATACAGCACATGATTCCTGAAAGAGCAAAGTTACAACCATCTACAGGTACATAATAATAAACAAAAAGTGCAATCCAATTTAAAAAAATCATGCTTGGCAAAAGCCAAAAATTAGATCACTGGCTTCCAGAATCCCACCAGTGTTTTCATGTCTGCAGTAAAATTATCGCTTTCTGGGTACTGCTGCAGCAGGATTCATTCGATCGCAAATGAGTTTCCTCTGCAATAGCACCCATATACTGTATGTACAGGTATGTATATATATTATATATATATT
>NW_009918831.1:0-8327 GCF_000696875.1 Nestor notabilis
GCCCCGGCTGGGGCCGCATCCTGGGTGCTGGTCTGCTGAGGGATGGCGTTTATCGTGTGTGTTTGTGACCATCGCCTCAGGCGTTGGCGTCTGGTACGAGAAAGAGTCCTGAAAGCCAAATCTGTGTAACGTAAACACCTCGTACAGGGATTGCTGCCTTCCACAACAGAGCTCCCTGAAATAAAACATCCATTTAACATGCCGTGCTGCGGTCATCCCTGTAAGAGATGCTTTCCACTTGCATTTGGAAATGGAGAAGGTTTAAGGGCAGCCTTCAGGCACGGTGCGCTGCAGCCAGCACCGGCCCCGGCGCTCGCCCACTGCTGAGTGCTGCTCCTGCTCACGCGGATCTCTTCAGATCTCGAGTTGTTCTTGCCTCAAAACTACAAGCTACCTGAATAAACCAGCAATTCATAGGCCGGGGTTCACATGGCCAGGAACCACCATACAGCGGCGAGAGGAAATAGCAAGCAGCATGCAGTACTAGAGAAAGAATCACAGACTGGTTTGGGTTGAAGGGACCCTAAAGCTCATCTAGTTCCAACCCCCTGCCACGGGCAGGGACACCTTCCACTAGAGCAGGTTGCTCCAAGTCCCTGTGTCCAACCTGGCCTTCAACACTGCCAGGGATGGGGCAGTCACAGCTTCTCTGGGCACCCTGTGCCAGCGCCCTCACAGGGAAGAATGTTTCCTAACTGTCTAATTTAAATGACACCGCTGTCAGTTAAAGTCATTCCCCGTTGTCCTTGTCACTACATGCCTTTGTAAAAAGTCCCTCTCCGGATTTCTTGTAGGCTCTCTTACAAGGGGAATAAGAGAGGGGAGCTCTGAGCTGTGACCTGGAACGCACCGTTTTGCTGCTCAGTGCCTCAATAAACCAGTGGTAATTACTGCTCTGAGCTGGCCGCTAATCGCAGGTACTTAAGTGCTTCTTTCCCGGAACAAAAGCGGGAGAACACCACTCCTCGCTCTGCTGCTGGTGAGCAATGCCACTTCTCTATTGTTCTGGCACTGTTCTCAAAAGAAAGTACTGTGATACCACAGAATATTTGCCAATGCACCTGGAGGGTCTGCTTCCACCACAAGTGCTTGCGAAAGAGAGGAATGCAGGGCAGCGAGAAGAGCGGGCAGGAGGAGGATCATAAAATAGATGGAGCTTCAAGTTAATGCTTGTTATAACAACCTAGTGCACTGGTATTAAGAAACGTGCATGATTAAAACCATTTCTTGATTGGCCAAATCATCCACTAGAAGTTGGGAGAAAACTGTACAGCTGGCTCTGAAGTGGTGTGTGAAAGCTGCAATCACAGGAAAAGTCTGACTTCAGAAAGTCTGCAGAGGAGTGTGTAAATTTAGAGAACTAGAACAGCCAAGTAGTCGTCCTCTAGTTCTTTATGGTTTTATGCCCAAGGGTCACAGACCCTTACTACAAAATATATAATGAAAGAATCAGAGGCTTCTTTCATGGACTGCCCATTTGACAAGGAACACTCACAGAATCACAGAATGCTTACGGTTGGAAAGGACCTTAAGATCATCTAGTTCCAACCCCCCTGCCATGGGCAGGGACATCATACACTAAACCATGTCACCCAAGGCTCCATTCAACCTGGTCTTGATACAAGATTTATTTTTGGCTCCACATTAATGGATAAAGCCCGGTTTTAGACATTATCACCAATATGCTGTTGAATTTCAAGGAAATTTCTTTAGTTTATGCAGACTGAAAAAGTTTTTTAATGTAAACCTGAGCAAAATACTTTACCAGTTTCAGTACCCTAGTGGTGGTGTGTTCTGCTTAGACTTCTGCAGAATTAGTAGGAGGAGGCAGGGAAGTTAATTTTGCCTTTCCTTCTGTCAGGAGTAGAGAAAAGACTAGATCCTTCAAGGCACGCTTCCAAATACTGCATTAGTGGCTTCAGACATTCATCTTTCCCAGCTCCTTTTTGCCTACCCATACACTTTCTCTCCTTAGAGAAAAGGTCTCCTGCACTGTAGTATCTGCTGTCTAAAATGGGGCTTCTGGGTCTCTTTGTCATCTTTAGTTTAATTTCCTTAATTCTTCCCCTTAGTGATTTTACCCACTTTTCAAAACCAGTCAATGAAATTTAGAAGAATCACCTGCATTGTATTAAATCTCAGCAGAAGACTCCATTCCTTAGGAAAGAACAAAAAAAACCCCAAACAAAACAGAAAACAAGAACAAATGTTTTATTTTTTGTTTGTTAACTAAAAACCTCTTCTGTCTTAGAATTTGAAAGAATTAAACTTCTGCACTATGCACAAATTAAACTCATTTGCAAGGTGGCTATACGGGCGGACAGTTGAAATGCAAGCCACAGGAAGAATACTGGCAGCCAGACTGGGAGCAAGACAAGCTTTATTGCACACATAGATAATTCTGATTCTCTCTGCACTGCGTTTAACTCTGCAACTGAAATAACGCAGGGGTAGATCTTAATATCTGAGAGACTAGTTTAAAGAATTTTCCTGTAAACCAAGGTTTGACTGACCACTTATCTCCCAATAGGACTTCTCCCCATGCTCAAGAGCATCCTCTCTCATGTTGAAGGCCTGATTTTGCACTTTTGCATCTTCAGAATCCCCGCTGTAGCAGTCTGGGGGTAAAAGAGATGGAATACTGCAACATGTGATGGGAGAACATGGTATCGCAATAAGAAATCCTGAGCTGCTAGCATTATGCCATGAAGTGAGGAATAGTTCATTAGAATGCTGAGTGACTAAGGTCACCATAGGCCGTCCTTAGTAAATCCTGAGTTGGATATATGATTTCACCATAAGTTTCAGCTGATTTCCTAAGTATCTAGAAAGCTTCCATGTTATATTTGTGCCATCACAAAACCAGAAATAACAGGAAATGATGATTCAACAGCACAGAATTTTTTCTAAGTTCAGCTTGATCTGGTCTTCTGCTGATTATTCCCCCAAATTTTTGGAAGATGGAACATTGCTGGCTGAGATGCTTTGTGACTATCTTCACTTGGATGGGAGAACATTGGCTAGACAAAGAACAACAGAGTTTGTAGGTATATGAGTGAAAGTATTTTATACATTGCAGAATCACCTGTTAGTCCGAAGTAATTATACAGTTTCCTTTGTTAAAAATTAATACTGTTTTTTTTGCCATCAAATTAGTATACATAGATCCCTAGCATTTCATCACTAAAAGATACATATGCTGCCTTTGTTTGATATAATGGCCATGCGTCTTTACCTTGGAATTAAGATTGCAAGTTCCCTTCGAAGTACTGGATTGAACAAAAGCATCTGCCTTTGGCATTTTTATCATGAAACAATTTCGAGTAAATTTTCCCTCAAGCACTAAATGTATACTGCTGTATTGATCTTTTGGATCTTGAAATAAAAGTATGATTTTCCCAAAGCCTGCTTGAACTAAATTATTATAAAAGACAAGAAAGGCAAAGCATTACATTGCCTCGTTACTCTCCCCATTGACTTTCGCTTCAGAGTAAGAAAACCTCATATAGTTGAAATGTCCAAATCAAGGATTAGACAGTCTAAGGTAGCTACTCACTGATCTTTACGAAATTTTATAATTTTATTTTTGGAGAGTTTTGGGGTTTGGGGGGCTTTTTGTTGTTCTGTTGGGGTTTTTTGGTGTTTGTTTTTTGTTTGGGGTTTGTTTTTTATTTCAGTTCCTTAGTATAGACTGACATTGCTTCATTTAAATCAATCTGGCCATCTGTATTTAGAAGTTGCTGCCACATGAACTATTATCTCATAAAGATATTTTAAAACAGCACTGTTAAAACTGCTTGTAAGACTCCTTTCTAGTGGGGGTTTTGGTTTGTTAGGTTTTTTTAATATTAGTGGTCAATGTTATGATCTCAGTAACGTTTCTCTAATATCTCTGGCAGCTTGAAAGAATCAATTTTTTGTATATTGCAACATATTGTTTTGCTTCAATAACAGGCAACTTCTCAATGACTTTCAGTCCGTTTGCTCATATATTGGTTTTTTGCCAACCCACGGCCATGAATGCACGGTTTACACCTGTCTGTGTGTCATTTGCATAGTGCCCAGTACCATGAGTCCTTTTTGTTTCTCTTAAGAGCTGTGTGCCCTTGTACAATGTAACAGCTGCACGTATGAACATAACAACCAGTTGTACAATGGGAAAGCATCACTTCTCATGCAAGTTCCCTGTGCTACCACAAATTTACCTGAACCCTTGCAATATATTGTACAGTTATAATAAAGAACATGTTTACAAATCTTAATTTTTCATTCATTACTGTCTACATAATATACTCTCCACCCCATGCATAACAAATCCCCAAACAAGCTTATAATATGCTTATGTAAATATTTTCTCAAAAGATTGATGCCTTCAGGGTTTTGAAGATTATGATTCGTATCTTCACACTGATTTAAAGTCAGATTTCCCACTTTTTTGGTAAGAAAATCCTCTTTAATTATTTACTGTTTATATGGAAAGTACTTTCCACTCTGAGATCTTGCATTAAAATTTTAAGCCACCAGTTTATCAAGATCTGCATTTTGTTGATAATGAAGAAATTGCTTTCTCTTACACAGACATATTAGATTATCTGAAATGAGTTCTTAAAAAGCTTTGTATGGGCAAAATTTCATTTTCCTGCTTGAAACAGCCCCACCCTGCTTGCAGGGAAAAAAATACCTGCTTCTTCTGATGCTGCCCTCTAATGATAGAAACCGCCACTTCTTCAGCTTTTCCTTTCTTATGCTGTTCCATTGTGTGACTACAGTTGGTCTAATAGGGCCGAGTGACAGCAAGGTTGCCATGGAGCCATGTCTGCCACTGCCGTGAACTTGATGGTGTGACTGTTCCTGGCCAAAAGTCATCAGAAGGGGCTCCCAGGGTCAGCCCTCAGTGCCAGCCATAGAAGATGAGAAACATGACTTCCTGTTCGTACACAGCACTCATCTAATCTCCACTGCATCCAACTGGAAATTTAACCCAGCTGGCTCCTGGCTTCAATTTAAAACCAAAGTAATAAGCAACTGGCCTATGTCCTGTGACTGCAGCACAGTTTCAGTTGGTCAGACTGCTTAAGCTACCCAGTGTCCAAAGCCCACTCCCATGAGCAAGCTCTAACCTGGGATCTTAGGAAGGAACAGAGAGGATTGTGCAATAACCTGCAAGAGGTCAGAGGCAATAAATACCAAGAGCTTGTGAATCAGGGAATTCAACTGTCTTTTGAACTGTAAAAAAACAGCTGTTTTACACAAATGCTCTCTCCCCAAAAGACAAAATACAGCCTTTCTCTCAGGCAGTGGAAACTGTGCTGAAAGTACAAAGTGCACTAAGGATGTAATACACCTCTTTGCCTTTTAATGAATCAACTGACTAACATTATTTTAAAAATGGGTCATATTTACAGGCAATTTTCAAAGACTACAAGTTTGATAAGAGTGGAACTCTGTTTATTGCAGAGACGTTCACCCCTTGTTTCCAAAGCATGTACCTGTCTATCCTTTGCCCAGCTGCCTCACGCTGGCAGCCTCCCTGCAGCAGTTACAGTGGGCACAGGTATCTACAAACTGACTTGAATGCATGCATGAAAATAAGGCTTAATGAGATTCAACTTGGGCAACACAGATAATATCCACAGTCACCATCCTCTGCTGCCTGTTTCAAATTCAGATGTCATCATCTGTTTTTAACTTCACAGTCACAAATGTAGATGTGATTTGTAAGAAACGGTTATCTGCCATCTCAAAAACTGCTTTGCTAAACTACCCTTTGGTTCTGTAAAAGTTTAATGGTTTCCATCAGCATTAGCAGTGTTAACACAATTTGTGCTAAGGAGGTACAGAAAGGAAGCTCAAAGGATGTGTGTGGTTTAATTGTGTGTGCATGCATAATATTTCCAAGCATCCTGTGTTTCAGGTGGCATCTGTCTGCATCCTTGAAAATAAAAAGGCTCATACAATTTCACTAATGCAGTGCTACAGCTGTGCCATTTTTTCCGCTTTAAGCCCTGACAGTCATCTTTCTTTGCTTGCATGCAGGGGCTCTGTTTGAACTGCGGTCTGGTGTCCTTGCTTTGTATGCTGGCAGGAGAGGTGACTTCTTTGGTTTATTTTCACTTTCAGAAGATGTGGTAACTTTATTGCTACTACTGCTGTTGACAGCAACAACTCTTCTAATCCAGACTGGCATCATATGATGTCCAGAGATGAAGATTTCAGCTTCAGAAAATAACATGGGTTCTTACTGAGTTCCAGAACTGGGAAGATGCCGAGCAGAAGCTAAGAAGGTGCATGCATCTCCCTGGGATGCTGTCAACTTGTAACAGGCAGCCTGCTCTCCTCCAGCCCCAGCTTCCTTCTCAATGAAAATACTTAGGGGTTTACACCGAATATGAGGAGGCATGAAACAGGTATAAACCAGAACAATTCCCAGATTAAATGTGATACAGCAGTGCTCATTTACGACCTGACTTTGTATGTTGATATACTTCCTACATGCATGTTTTAACTTTGCAGGACCTCTTTAGTGATACCACCCTTTTCACTGTACGCAGTAGTAGGCAGACAAGCAATAACATTTGCTGCTTTTCCAAGACTGACAGGAGGCAATTTTCACTTGTTTCCAAAGATACAAATAGCAGAGAAGGAGAAACCTCTTCAGACTCAGCCTTCTTTCCAAAATCATATTTTAGGGCATTTCGGTACCATCCACCAGCTCATCAGCAGCCCAGGGCTGTGCACAGCTCCTTGCTGAGTGAGGTTTTCCCAGTTTCACTTTTCTGCAGTAAGTATGGAAAAGCATCTCTGAGTCACACCACAAAGCAGGCCCGATGACAGGCTGACTAATGGTGCTTTGACAACATCCAATAGATTTTACAGAGATTAAGGTCTTGTCAGAAATTTGTCAGCAGTAGTTTAGGAAATACTTACTGAAGATTTGCAGAGTTAACAACTCTGTGGGTGTTTGCTGTTTGGCTATCTACAAAAACAAACAGCTGGCACAGCTGGAATAAAATCAACAAAGTTGTTCCTAATTTAGACTCTTTGGACATGTCTCTGCTCCAGGCACAGCAGTGACTGTTCTGGAACATACTGGTACCCTGGTTATTTTTAAAGCACCTAGCTTGGTAGTGGAGGAAGCCAGCTACAGCAGCACAGAGCTCATCATGGATTCATTTACCCATCTTTCTGGCTCAAATACTATGGCCAACAGAATTAGCTAAACCCTTTTAAAATCGGAAAAAAGGAGATACAAAGGACTTGATGCAGCAGATTCAAAGAGAAAACTCTCAGTTGCTCACACTAGGAGCAGAGACAGGCTACACAGATGAAGACAAGAAGCTTAAATTAGCTGTAGTGGACAACAGGGACGCAGGGAGGCAGTAAATGCAGTGGCTGCTGTGGGGAAGGGTCTGGCCTTCACTGAGAATCCTTTATGTCATTGCAAATGGAAAGTATCACATGGAAAAGAAGGAGACTCCTATTTATAAAGAGTCACTGGGGTAATGTGCAGTAGAAGAGGAGGAGGGACCGTGTCTGGACTTGTTTATTTGCAAAGAGCTTTATGTGCTGCGACAGCTCTCACTTACTGCTTCTGGAAGACTTTTCTGACTTCAGTGTCAAAGTTCAGGGACCCATTCCACATCCCCAGTGCTAGCTGGCAGAACTATCCCTTTGTTTGTAATAATTCCTTGTCAACAGTGACTTGCTTTATGCATGTCACTCCTGCTCGTTAGGGACTGGTCAGACAAGCAGGCCCGGCAATTGCCCGAGGCAGTCAAATGCTCACTGCGTCATAACTTCTGGCTAAGAGGAAGGACATAGTCCCACTTACCTAATAACCTATTGACCGATCCCTAATCTTAGATTTGTTCTTTTCACTATCTTGAAAGTCAGTAAGATTAAAAAGTGCAATAAACAAAATGTAAAGTATAAAATGAAAATATGCAGTAAACTTTAGACTTCACCAAGAGCCGCACTGCTTGCTGAGATTGCAATCTGTCAGAACAGGACTTGCTGAGAAAAGCAGTTCCTTGCAAAAGACTGCTGCCTTGTTCAGAATATTTAGGGCCATGGGTAAGGCACAGTCTGGGGCTAGGCACTCAGAAAACCAAAATGAAGACTAAAGAGCTGTACGTTAAGAAGCTTCCTAAAGCTATCCAGAGGGGACGACAGCAGGAAATGTATCCAACTATTAACTGGAGAGAAGCACAGTCCCTACAGTACACTGAAGAAAGAGTAAGGAATGTCATTGCTACGGCACAGAATAAGCCTGACAAACTCTAATGAGACAGGCTGACTAACGGGGGAATGATACGGGAGATGTTCAG
>NW_009918831.1:8358-9276 GCF_000696875.1 Nestor notabilis
GAACCGAGCCCAAATTCTGTGGTGGAGAGTAATAACGAGAAAGGCAAGATCACAGGAGACAGCTCTAACAAAGAGGCAGAAGAGATAGGTAAAGAGATGCAATCACCTACCAAGTACATGGCTTCTCAGTCCTTCGCTTTGGGCTTAACCTTATGTTCTCCTGAGTGTCTGCCCCATTGTCTCTGTAAGCCTGAGCCCGGTGAGCAGGGATGTCCTGTAGCTGTGCTGGTGTGGCACACTGTATACAGCATGCCTGCTTGATACATTCACAGCCATTATGCATGGGTAATTTTTATTACCCAGGGGCATTTCTCTTTTACATATCCCTAGCTGTAATTTTACTGAAATAATTTTCTTTTTTATTGGTCTCTTACATTGTTAGAGTGCCCGTGATTTCCCCAAGGTTAGATGATGAATGACAGCACATCATACAAAGACAAAATACAGGCATTCGCCAACTATAAAACAGATTTCTTTTATTTGATATGTTTCCTTTTCTTCTGCAACAATGGTAAGCAACCTTGATGGGATGAACAGTACAAATAGAAGTCTAACAAGCTCTCTTCTGAATCCAGGATCACACAAAACCAGGTTCAGTAAAGACACTAGATTTCTGCTAACATGATGGACCTCCAGAAAATGGATTAACCATTTTAAAGACAATTTCAAACATAATCAGCTGGGTTCAATTGTGCCATTAGTAGTGCCTTGGCAGCCAGCTGAGTCCTTGAGAGGTTCCAGTGACTTCAGCAAAACCAGTGGGAATGTAGAGAGACATCACCCTTAATCTGTACACTATCAAATGCAAGCTCAACTCCTCAGCACCTTAGGGATCTCCTTTTCCCCAGACCTCTCCCTCAAACCAGGCAGCACAGAGGCCCTACCAGTTACCCACAAGCAGGCAGCATCTTTCCCTCC
>NW_009918831.1:9307-35091 GCF_000696875.1 Nestor notabilis
CCCTTCCCTCTCCTTGTAAGCATTTGATAGCCGCAATAGCTCCTGGCCAACCCCATGCAGGAGGCAGCTTTTGTACAGACAGTATTTTCTGTTCAAACAGGCATTCCCAGCTGCTCCCAGGGAACAGAACAAGAATATCATTGCTTTTCTGGCTGAAGTTATGTGATCTTAGCCAAGCTTCCATCTGACCAACAGATCTTTCCTTAAAAAGCCAGTAAAGCAGCAAGCAATGTGTGGGTGTCCACAGGCAGGTACTTGGGGTGACAGTGTTGCCATACCTGCAGATAAAAAGAGCTCAGGGACATTCCATGGAAAGACAGAATTGATCCAAAAGTGTGATCAGATGTTTCCACTAAAACACACATGCAGACTGTGCAGGCAGCAGTGATTTGTCCTTGAAAAAAAAAAAAAAAAGAAACTTAAATTCAGATTAGAAAAATAATGTAAAAGATAGATGATGATTAAATACTTCCAAAAATATCCAATTATCAAAATCTCCAGGTGAACATTGTTAGGTTCACCAGCCTGAAGATGACCATTTGGTGGCAGAATGGAAAGATATAGGAATACCAAGTGCCCCAGACACTACAGAAATACTTCAAATCAAATCCTATACATCTACCTATCCACACAACTCTAGAGGGAGTGCAGGTAGCCAATCTTATCTTCATATAATCATACAGTGGTTCATGTTAGAAGGGACATTAACACTCATCCAGTTCCAACCCTCTGCCATGGGTAGGGACACCTTTCACTAGACCAGGTTGCTCCAAGCCCCATCCAACCTGGCCTTGAACACTGCCAAGGATGAGCATGGGATGGGACGGGGATGGGGATCTTGTTGCCCAAACAAGCATGCTGAAGGTGGTGAGCTGCCACCTCTGTGACTTGCATCTCCCTTTTTCAAGACATTATCCAAAACTCAGTGAAGTTCACCAAAAGACTCCAACTAATCCAAGGGTTTGGTTGACCCTTTTAACCTAATTTCTTCTATTAAGAGGATGTAAAGAGAGTCTATTATTAAAACCAAAACCAAACAAACAAAAAACCCCCAACAGAATAGAATTTCAGAGCATCAAATGTAACTAACAGGGTTTTAAAAAGAAGGACTAAGCAGAATGCATAATAACATGTAACCCAGAAAGAGCTTAGCAAGAAGTTATGCGCCTGAACTTTTGAACTCAGTATTTCCACTGTACTATCATAGATAGAAATGACATGACTGATGGACTTGAAAGCTGCATTTCAAATTTTGCAGATGAGATTAAATTAGAGAAAACATCCAAACCATTTTTAACACAATGGAGGTGTTAGATTGATTATACTCTTGGATTAACAGATGGTAATTGCAGATACACAAAGAGTTTTAAGTCTTCAAGCAAAAAACCTGCAGAAGAAATAGCTATTATTTGGAAAGGCACTGGAGCAATCTACCTCATAAAACAGATAAAACTTATAGTGTAATATTGTTAAGGTTTTCAGCCAATGTACATATGAAATGAAAAATAGAGAATCAGATTGCTTAAGGAATAATGGAGAGATAAAAGGAGCGACAGTTTTATTGTGTGAGGCATTGGTTAGGTATCACAGAGACTTCAATCACCTAAATGAAAAAATATTTTCACTATACCAGTAGCGAGCAGAGAAGGAATAATGTAATTAAGGGTGTACTCAGACATGCAGTGTCAAACCTCTGCTATCATTTGGAAGAGCCAACACTAAATCAGGCTGTTCCACACAGGGAGTTGAGGCTAAGGTGTACGACTCCCCAGGTACAGCCAGCTCAGCACAGTTCATTCACCAAGGAGCAGTAACTCAGGTGCTTCTGCCTGTCTTGCAAGTACAGGATTCATGGCTTTGTGTTTTGCAGTATTTGTATTCTTCATGAAGACCACATGTGGTATCAGGTTAGCCCAAAGTTTACAAATAAATAGTGTGTAACTTTCTTGCTAAGTGTTTTTTTTTTAGACAAAAGGGAAAAGGGAATCCCCAGCATTTCAGCATTAGGTGGCAAGTGAAGAGGATCCAAATGTAGTAGCTATAAAATCTCATGATTGATCTAATGTTTCTGTGCCTGAAGTAGGCTTTTATTTCCAAGGTTCTGCCAATCATACAAATTGCTGACAAAACCACAAAAATCAAAACTAAGGGTTTAAAAATGCAGAATTTTTCTTGAGTGATCATAATATTGATAAACAGACAGGCTGGGTGATACAAATGCACAAGCCTCCCCATACCAGGTGCAAGATTTCTGTTCTCGCCTACACGTACATAACCATGGCTGACTCTCTCACCCGTTCCTGTGATTAAAACTATTTATTTGGGATTTTCTAAACTCTTCATAAAAGCAGTGCGTATGCTGTGGAGAAGGGAAGTAATCAAAGAATTTGCAACAGCTACTACCTTGTGTAGTCCTGGAACGATCAATATGGATCGTAGTATGATCCAGCGTTATTGTGACAGACCTATGTTGTGGAAGCTTAAAGAAAGGCAATGCTGGATCAGTTCTCAGAGCCAACAAGAAACAGATGCCACTCACCAGATTTTTTTTAATCTAAAAACTGGTGTCCCTTTTTTCACATACAACAATGATTATGAAGTTTTAAATCTTGGCCTTGAGCATCCTGGTCTAGTGGAAGGTGTCCCTGCCTGTGGCAGGGGGGTTGTACCTAGGTGATCTTCAGGGTCCCTTCCAACCCAAACCATTCTGTGATTCTATGATCTGTTTATCATGAAAATGCTACGTCATTTCCAAAACCCTCCCTACCCCTGGTATTTGCAAAAAAAAAGAAACTTTCCTGCTATTCAACAGCTTCCACTTAAACTGGGGATCCTCCTGACAAACTGGTGGCACAGTGATGCAGGAACATATACCAAGGGTTTGTGTAAAAGTAGGAGCATGCAAGCTTCAGGAGTTTGGATTCAAGCACAGCATTTGTTTGTTCACATGTGGACAAATACAGAACCTGCTGAGAGAAAGCTAACTGGAAAATACCAGCTTAAAATAAGATCCTAATCTTACAGGCCTCAGACAAACCTCTCAAATGTAGGAGATGCGAGTTGATAGCCTTTTGAGGGTGAAGAAATCCCTTGCCTCCAGGCCAACACCACCTCATAAGAAGAAAATTGAAGTGGGTGGCATTTTCTTGGGGACATCCTGTGTTAGCAGGGGTGACCCATGCATACCCTGCCTCCTGCTGTGTGCCTTGCCTATCTCTGCAGTAAGAAATACCTGGGTTGAGACAATCTGCCTGAAAATCCTGCCTAAATCCCCCTCTCCCCTGAAATCACTCCAATCTGCTAAAAATATTTTAGCAGTATCTCAGTGGGAAATGATTTCTTGTGTAGTTTTCTAAGCACCAGGATGACACACCTGTGTTAAGGACTTGGGCTACAGATGTTAATCAGAAAAACCTCCTGCCGATGTAACTGTGTCAAGACCACCAGATCGTACTCTTAACACCATGGATTTCTTCACAGCAGCTGATGGAGGGGTGTGCACATGTGTTCACACAGCATTGCTTTATTATTTCCAAGGTTCAGTTGGGGAAAAACCAAACAAAACCCACCAAAGTCTTAGATGATTGAAACTGATGCTTATTTTTTGTTTTCTCTTTAAACATAGGCTTAATACAATTTTCCGCCATAAAACAAACTCACAGTCTGGAAAATAGGAATCTCCTCATCCTCCTTTATTGCTTAAACCAGACCTTCTGGAGACAGTTCTTACTTTGCAAGAAAAACCATGTTAACGGTGACAAATAAGACTGAGATCAGTGTTTTATTAAGAATAGACTCCTGCTACAACCTGCACAGATTATTTTAAATCATGCCTTTGTATCTAAATTACAATTTTCATTTGAATAGTATTTTTGGATAGAGAAAGGGATTTGTTCTCAGTGTCTTGAGTCCCTGTTGGAGTATCAGAAATATAGCAGGAGCTGTCAAGAAAGTCTGCATTCCTATATTAAAGCTATTATTCTGACCAGAGCTCACATATACGGCAAAGTACATATACTTGTAGCTATCTTTATTTCCATTTAGATGTGTTCTGTAGCAAAAGCAGCTTTGCCCTTCTAGCCACTGCAGTAGCATTGAAGAACTTTTAAAACAGGAGCAGACATAAAGGATTTAATTATTCCTACCTCAGCTGCATGTTCACACATTTCTCTCTTGAGAAAACAAGAATTCTGCACATACAGTTGTTTGCAAACTAATGCTTTAAATACATTTCTGAGTGGAAGTTAATTTGCTTGCACATTTGCAGTAAATTATAGCCAAACCTAAGCTTGGATTTTCTGAATAAAGCAGCATGTTTGAGATATCTATATATGACACAATAGCAAATATTAAGTTATGTGCAGTCATGCCAGATCAGAGAGCAGGTTCTTATGGAAGTCTGTTCAGTAGGAAGCCATTTCAGATAACGTTGTATTTGAAAAGCTGCATAGATTTCAGAGTGTAAAATCAATAGGTATTCACATTTTTACTTATTTATAAAAAGCATCTAGATCACATCTAATATATTAAGCATGGCTAACTGCTCAGAGTTACCAGTATCAAGTCTCTGGTCTCCTGCCACAACTGCATGGCTGGAATGGGATGGCTGAAGGAAACCTGCTCACTTATCAGCTCCTGGTTTATTTTGGGAGATGGATGAAAAACTGGGCTCTGCAAAAAAATCACTGTCCTTGCAGAGGGATCTCTTCATGTTATGTGCTGTACTGCCGCACAGGTACAAAAGCAATGGGAAAGGCACAACTTGGGGAGGCAAAAGGATCTGTGGGGTTTAGGGCTTAAAGGGAAACTGGGGCAGTTGCATGGGCAGGTGTAGGGCCACAAATCCATCCTCAGCTGCAGGAGGATGGTGTTGAAGCTGATGACCAACTGGAGCATCTCCTCCTTCCACCGCAGACACAAGATTCAGCTCAAAACACATGCAATCTGAGGAGCAAGGCTGAGGGGGCTGTTTTCTCTTTGTGCAGATGATAGAACCACACCACCCTGCTAAATAGCTTAGTGCATGCACAAAACTTGATTTGAACTTAGAAGTGCCAAAACATCACTTCAGATTTTAGGACTATAATTTTAAAAGCCTGGTTGAGAATTCTATCAGAATATGGAAATTACATGCATAAACTTAGTTGCTTTGCAGAAGTGACACATGCTTCAAAAGCCTACTATTGACATGTTTTCTTTGCTGAATTCTCTCTTCAAGTTGGGAAAATTAAGCTCCTAAATACAAGTTTCTGACTTCCATTCTGCTATATATACTATATTCGTGCAGATCATCATGGAAGAAAACTAACATTTTCATAAGTGAGAAAGATTGTATTAAGGTCATGGAATGGGTATTTATAGTCTTATTACTCATCAGTTCCTGGTAAATAACTATGGTATAACAACCACCAAAAATAATCACATTATGTGACCTTGTCACACTTCTACTAGTTACAGCATGGAAAGTGGTAACAACATGCTTAAAATTTTCTCCATGGAAGCTCTGAAGAGAGGCCAGAAGAAGGACAGAGGAGGACGATAAAATACAGATCTGAAGGCACAGCACATTCCACTGTCTCTCTGCGTGAAGATTAGTGGCCCACCATGCCCCAGCGGAATTGCTTCAGAGTTGTGCTCTTCAGCAAAAAAAAAAGTAAAGTGCCATTTGGATTTGTATTGTAGCAAATAATGTATCTCAAAAAGTTCATGAATCCAGGCTATGATTCTGACTTAGATTATGATCACGTGAACAAACGGTTCCTTCTGGTCTCTCATGGATTTAAGATACCTCCAGACAGACGCTCAGAGGAATGAGATGCTCACTGTGGGCAGTGAGGAGGTGTTTCCAGCTCTGCTAGTTATATTCTTCATGAGATGCTTCTCCTCCCTTCCACAGCACCCTCCACCCCCATTTTCTCTCCTTCTTTGCACATATACACACAAGATGACAAACTTTCTTCATCCTCCCATTACGATACCACATTGTTTTGCTACTTATGTGGAAAGATGGAGCCATGAGGCCAAAAGTTTAGCTTCACTCCACAGCAGAGAGATGGGGAAAACAATAAATTTATGGCAAATCACGAAGTGTTATCCTGCAAACTGAAGAAGGTGCAAAGCAGAGCCATCTGGCAGTAACTCTTTCCTCCCTCTGAATCGCTGACACATTTTAAGATCAGCCTGTGTTTTCCATCAAAAATTGGGAACCCATAGGCCACAGGCTGGGAAATATCTATAGAGTAGGTGGAAAGGGGGGGAACAGGGACAGCGCAGGAAGCTTGAATCCTTACTTGATACTTTCTTTTGTGTTGATTTACTTCCAATCTGCTGCTTTCACCTCTTGAAGAGGAGCTGGCAGCCAGCAGGTAGGCAAGCAGGCAGTCCATCCTTTGGCCACAACCTAAGTGCTGGAGTTGGGAGGCAGGAGCAAACCCTAAAATTTCCTGAGGGTCCTGTGTTCCTCCAAGGTCATGAGACCAATGCAGTCAGTCTAGTACAGGAGACCTCTCCTCTGGGGGAAAGCTTCCCCCTGCCCCAAGCTGCAGCTGTGCTGATGTTTGGCTCTATATTACTGCATTTGAGTAAACAAGCTTCTGCAGAGAAACAGGGAGGAAAGTGAGCACAAATTCAGCTCTTTCGATGAAAAGAGAATTTCTCTGTGTGTAGGTATGTGACTGTCTAGGCTCTGTCTGAACAGAGCACATTGATAAGCATGGGTACCCATGACAACGCAGCACTTAGACCTGGATATTCTACATGGGGATAATGGGTTAGGACATCCACAATGAGGAGGATCTTATAAATGAGGGACAACAGCAAATCACTTCCATCTGTGATTTAAATGAAAACCTTTCCATTTCATTCTACATACTTGATCTCCTTTAAGTACTTTCCCATTTGTCCTATAAATGAATAATAGCTTTATTTTGAGTATGCTGTTCTTGCAGGTAAGTGGAAAAGTCCTGTTCTCTTACCAAGAAGGAAAAACATATTTGCTACAGGAATGTCAACAAGGCAACATTTCTACTCAGCAAATCCAGAGAAAGAAAAGAAAACAGAAAAATGATAGGTAGAAAGTTTACTTTGCTGTCCTTAATCTTTCTGTTAACAATACAAAATTCTTGAATCTTTAGGGGTAAAATACTGGCTTAATTAGCAAAACAAAACTACCTTGTAATCACAGTCATGACCCAATTATTTCCCTCTGCTTGGCAATCATTCCCTTCCCATAGGTGAGGGCTGCAATGTAGAGCAGTAGTCCAGAGTGAAAAAAAATGCACAAGGACAGGATTATGCCCTTTTTTTAAAATTTTATTTCCCTATACATGCAACCACCGTAAGAACTGTCTTGATACAGGTTCTTGGGAGGATGCAGTAAATGGAGGCATGTACTTCTGTGCATTTGCTTGTAAGTCACAGAGGACTGACTTCATGTCTTAGTTCTGTATCTCTTCCATAGGACCACCGCTATTTCACTATTCTTTTAATTTTATTTTTTTTTAAGCACAAGCCCTAAATTCTTGATCCAGTTACTATGCTTAAATGGACTTGCTCTCATGTCAGAGACTACATCACAACATAAAAGGATGGAATTTGTCCTTTAAATGCTATGGAAATATTGCCCTAACAAAGATGCACAAAATGCCACAGAATGTAGAATGCACTTACATCTCTCTTATTCGTGCTGAGATCTTTGAATAGTTCTGCTGTTGTCACTTATTTGATTGGGGCAGCATTTACTGCAAAATATTCATCCTAATTTTCAGGCTACTGCCTCAGTCCGATTTATGATGCAAGTTCTTTCTTTTTTTAAGCCATTCATGCAGGCTTTTCATTAAAATAGAAGAGAATCTATAATGGATTCAATATGTAATGCAAAGATTAGCTTTGAAAATAGACTTACTTCTGCCTAAGTCATCAAATATTACATGTACATGAGTCTAAGTTTGAGAAAGCCAAGTGAAATGAGGAGCTGCTCTGACAATGATACCCTGGGTGCTGGGTACTAGAGAGATTTTTCCATTTGTTCCAGGTCTCCTTTCTACCTCTGTACTTGGATCTTCTTTCCCAAATCTGTATATCCTCCCTTTCCATATATTGCACTCTCTTTGCCACCTTGGTTCCCTGAGACTCCCTGACACCTCTCTTTCTTTGGTGATCTTGTGGGAGATATGGTTATATGGCCTTCCAGTATCACTGCAGCATCAGAACTGTTAACTAGCCAAAACCTTCCATCCTCATTCGGCAAAGCTTCCACTGAAGTTAACAGAGTCAATGAGTGATTTTGCCTGATTTGGCCTTAAATGCTGCGTATATTAAAACGGAAAGGAAAGCAAGGAGATGCTGTCAGTTAGCATCCCAGTATTTGGGTACAAAATTAAGAATCAAAGTCTTTTCTCAAATTAGAGCAGACATGAATTCTTAAGAATAGGGCAGAACCTACCAGCAAAACAAACAAATGAGTTCTGAAAAGCTATTTCTGGTAATAATGAGCCATCAGTCCATCTGGACAAGATTTTTAAGTTCTCAGGGACATTTACAGGCTAATAACTAAATCAACATGGGTAACAAGAAGACGAAGGAACAGAAATCTTCAAGGCATCAGCTACAGTACATGGAAGCAAATGGGAAGTTATTCACAGAAATTATTTTTCAGCAAACAGTTTGCTATAAAGGATCTGCCAAGGGCATAAGTTAAAATTGAACACTTCAGGAGTAAACCCACCAATGACATACATCTATTTGGATGTCTAGCAATTTAGCCAAAATAAGCAAGCAAATTCATGAAGAATCTGAGCAGCTTAATAATTGGCCTACAAAATTTCAAGGCTGACACAACATGCACTAGTAAGCTAGGCTAATGCCAATTAAGTGTATAGTTGTCTGACATACTACTACAGAGGACCAAAGCATTGCTTGATTCATATTTGACAAATAATTGATCTGGCAACTATATTTATTTGGAATAAGGGGTCTAATGATTCACCTTCCCCCTTCTCATCTTTATTTTCAGCTCACAGAGCTGCATAAATGACTAGTGGATATATTCATGGAACATTTTATTGGATCAATTTTTCGAAAAGGCTTATAGACATCGAATGTTTTTTCCTTTTCATTCTATTGCTCATGTCATGCCACTACAGAGAGTTACGGATGGCCAGGAGCACAGGAATCAGAGCCTCTGGGAGCCCTCAGCCTTCTTGGTTACAAACAACAACAGCAAGCACCTCTTCATTAGCAGCTAGGAGAGGACTTACAACAGACGGGTGGGAACCATCCATCAGGACCATCCCCCTTTTGCCTTAGGAACACCCAAACCACTGCAATAGCCTTGCAAACAAGAGAAAGTATATTTGCATACTGCCAGGGCCTGAAGTATTCCAGTGACCGAAATTTTAGGATGCTTAAGACCCTGCATTTATTTTTAATACTACTCTGTGTAAAATCAGAACCATTCAAATTCTTACTGTAAAGGTGTTTCAGTAAAAGCTTTGCTGGTAAGATGAGAAGATTCCTGTTGTTTAATCCCCCACATCTCCACTGTATTTTCCCTGCTGTTCTTGTTGCTTTCAGTTCCTTTGCTACTGGCTCAGTAAAGCAAAGCACCATGTTACCAGTTGTTTAAATATATTTTGGGGAAAAAAGCAAACCCCCTACAAAACCCTAACTAACAGGATTGCTGTAAGCCCTGAGGACCCGCAGCATCGCCTCTGCATGTAGGTGGCCTGAGCAAACAGCAGACACAGCAAAGCACCAGAAACCTAAACAGCACTGCAGAGTTGAGGATCAAACTCAGTTCAAGTGCAGCGACATCCAAATCTACATCAGTAGTTGCGCCTGCTTTTCCCAGAATGGTTTTCTGCCAAATGCATGTACCAGCAGCATGTCCCTGCAGTCAAGGCTGGCCAACCCTCCAGAAGGCCCTGCTGGCCAACAAGGAGAGACTGCACTGGGAAGCTCGGTTAGCCAAACCTGCCATTTTACAAACATTACCATTTAGCAGTACTGTTACTGCTCCTGTTCATTATGAACTAGGAGGTCTGTACTGCTTGGGAAAGGCTCAAAATAATTCATTCCTACGCATGACATCTTTGCATGACATGCTAACATGTCACCTTTCCTCTGCAGGGAGCGAGGTGAGGACCAGATCAGAAGCTGAAACTTCAGTAACGGGCAAGTTCTCCCAAGATTCTTCTCTGAAGCCCTAGCACAGCAGGTACCACATGGACAAGCTTGCAGGATGCAGAAAATCAAACAGCAGTACAACCCTTATCAAAGCCCAGCTCAAAATTGGTGAAGAGTGTGCCATGCTCTTTTTTAAAGCCCTAATGCATGGTGGAGATTACAGTGGCGTTGGGTCAAATCCTGAAGCAGATCAAAGCTCAAAGCGGCTGTTACCACACATAGACCCTACTTCAAGCAGAGAAATAAGAGAAGGGGAACAAGTGATAAAACATACTCCAAATGCCAAAATTTGTCCCCCAGCTACTGCTGAGCCAGAGGCACAGATTAACTTGCCATGACACACAGGGAGCCTCAGCATCACCAGAACAAGCAATCCAACTTCACTGTTTGATATTGCTTAATCAGAATGAAAGATGTTTGGCCTGTCTACCATGTGTGCCCCAATCAAGGATTCTTCGTACTTTTACAGCAGGCCTACTCATCTTTCTTCCTGAAACAAATAATCTCTCAGTCTCACTGTAAACCACCAGTGACACTTAGTATTCTGGTCACTCCATGCAAGTCCACCTGGTATATAGTGTTTTAAATCCAAACACTGTTATGGCTATGCATTTTCACTAGCTCCATCATACAGCACAGTAGCTCTATTCAGTAAGAAGTATATCTAAATTCCAATCCTCAATTCATGAGCTTTATATAGGTATTTTTATTTTTTTTTAGACTTTTATGCATCTTGAAACCACATCTGTCAAAACACGTTAACTAAACAATGGGATACTTAAACACCCGCTGCAATATCAAGAAGCTTTTTCTTCCTCCCATTTCACTGGTTACAAACCTTTTTGATCTTAAACAGTGACAAAGGATCATTGAAAAACTCCCCACTGTCTGGTAATGCCTGGAAAACACTATTTATCCTAAACAGGTTATCAAGGCATCATTTAGTTCAAGAAGATTATAAAAATGGATGAAACAACCAGCTCCAGAGGGACTTTCAGAAATCCTGACAACACCCCCCACCTTGGCTCATGGCTTGTGTGCCCCCACATCCCTGCAAAAAATGATCCTACCAAGATTTCTGCTCTGACGCTATATGGATGGAGCTGTGCAATGCACCTTTTTGCTTGGCAGCAGATGAAATCGCCAACCCTGCTTCCCCAAGTATGAGAAGCACAATCCCAGACCAAGAGGGGCCAAGAAGCACACAACACTACAACAGCAAAGGGAAGCAAAATACAGGGTCTGCACCACAGACCACTAATATCACCTGGAGTTTCTACAGGGACATCAAGTCCTTTGTGGTTTTGCTGTTCTTTAACCTGATAAAAGCAGAAGGATAGATGTGAGCCCGGGTGTGCCTAACCTGCCACATCTAAATGGTGTCATGATAAAATGATAATAGTTTCCTGTAATCCTGGAGGCTCTCCTGACACCTAACTTATCTCATTTACCATTGTCCAGCTTTCCTGGTTGTAGGTACTGCCCATACTTCCCCATTAGCCTCCCTAGCAAAGAGCAAATTTTTGTGTCACATAACTCCTTGCTGTGATTTATAAAGCTATCTAACCTGTTTTCTTCCTCACATATCTCATGTAACCTATTTGTCTTTTGATCACAGCATCTTATCTGCCTCTTATTTGCTGTAGCCATTTATCAAAGGCTTACAATACCTATTCCTCTAACCTCATTGATGCGGGTGCCACCACAGTCAAAACCTAGGTTTTGTCACAGGCTGGCCACACCACCGTGATGCTGACAGAGCACAGGCACACCTGTGGAGCAGTGGCTCCCCTGACCAACAATCCCATGGGGTACCTTCACACACCTCCCACCTCCACCTTATCAACTTGTACGCATACACCTCAGGTGAAACATCCCCAGTTTGCTCTGTAGGACACCAAGCACTGGGAGATGCCCACCATGCCTGTGCCCCAAGAGATCAGCAAGGTAACAAGCATACACCCACCAGCAGCCATTTTCTGCAGCCGGTGAGATTTCGCTTTGACATTTGGAGACTGACTCAGACTCTCTACCTTAGCTTGTCTATTGTAAGTGAGTTATACTGGTATTTTGCTGCATGACAGAACATTTACAAGGGTTAGATCATTCAGTATGTAGAGCCCTCTAGAGATGCGCTAGTTTTATTACTCTATTGGAAATACTATTGCTGCAATAGTTGCGGTTATTTCCAATCAAATAACATGCTATTCTGCATCAGTCAGCAACGGCTTTTTGTGGTTGGTTTTGGGTCTAATTTGCTAGTTAACATCAGCTTTAAAGACATAATGAAAAACAAAATAGTGGGAAAAACATTGTCATTTAATATTTTAAAAAGGTAATAGGAGAAAACGCGTCTTAGAACACGTATATATTTATACACATGTGCACCTATCAGAGGGTGGAGAGATGTTTCAAGGCGTGTGGTCAGTAAAACATCTTCCAGGCATTAGCTCTCCCAGACAGAAGGACTTTGTGGTGTGTGCTGAGAATGCAAAGCACGAGCTCTTTCAGAGCCTTATTCTGTGTATTTGATACTGGAAGTTGTCTAAAACTAAAATCCATCTAGCTGTGTGTTCACATTAAGAGATCTCTTGAAGCTTCCCTGTAGTACAGCTATGTCAGTTTTACTATCCTGAAAAAAGCAAAAACAGGCACCTGCAGTCAGGCTGCCTAAGATGCCCTGCACTTTGACCAGCCAGGATATGCTCCCCTGAGTGCCTCAGGCACCAGGAACAAATCTGGCAATTTTGGGATATAAAAGGACCAGCCTATGTGGGAATTTGCTGCCATGCTGACGGCTCAAATATCCTCCAGGCTGAACTTCCCTGAGCATCCCCAGCCAGCCAAGGAAGCTGGGGACGGGGACATCATTAGCACACATGATCCCTGGGGAACGCAGTCTCAAGGGTGAGATGGCTCCTAGGGCATTTTTGCTGGAAGGAAAACGAATCAGACTGAAGCGGGACACTGGAGGAAGTATCCTACTGCAGCTGTGAGAGACCAAGGGCTGAAACTAGAAGCGGGATGTCAGAACCTGTGAGATTGTCTCCTTTAAATTCTCCAAAAAGGTTTCCTCGTGCACTGGCTGAGCCCACAGAAATCGCAATGTCAGAGAGATGTGAATGGCAGGGTAAAAGGAGAGGTCAGGCCTGAACAAGGAGAAACAAAAGGCAGTATTTTATCTGCAGCAGAAAAGCAGTGGGATGTTTCAGGTACTGAGCGACCTGGCAGGAGAGTACAAGCATTATGATGTCTGCAGTAAGGAGGGAGAATAATTTCTTCTTTTCAAAATCAAATTCAAGTAGAAGCAGCCTTAGCCAAAGCCACTTTATATAAATTGACACAATTCTTCCATATATCACAATGACCAGTTAGGCCAGAGGACTTTCATTGTCTTCAATTTCCTCCCAGCTGCGGTCCTTTGGCTGCGCCATGCACAACAACAAATACAATATAGTGGCTCAGCATGAAGACAAGGGCTGTCTGTGATATTTACCAGTTGCTTTCCGCCTCCTAAATGGCAAAATGAGGGTCAGATTATCTAATTAGTCTACACTGACTTAGCATAGACCTAGAATATGCAATGGAAGAGAATTTAAGACATGCTTATTTCTGTCTGATCGCTGAGCAACTCTGGACAAGCAGGAGGGAAGCTGGTAGCAAATCCCTGGTGCACCGCACAATGGGTTCTTTACAAAGTGCTTGACCCTACTAGGGCAGGCATTGAAAAATTGCAAAGTAGGCTGGAACAAGGTCAGGAAAATTACAAAACACAGTACAATTACAAAATTTGGTAAGTAACGGATTAATCAGAGGAAAATCAGGAGTGTCATACTGCTGTGCAGCAGAGGTGAACCTAATGATTTTGAGGCTTTCTTTTGAGCAATGGTCTCCATCCAAAGGTCAACACCATGGAGACGGTTAACAATTAAGACCTATGATGGAAGTAGCTATGTCCATCTACATTAAGGGAAAGGAATAAAGCAATACAACCCAATCTTAAAGTTACTTGAGTAAGTTAGATCTTTCCAATTGCTTCAGCCCATTAGTTCCCAAGGTAAACAGCCTCTAGGTCATTATTCAGAACCAGTCAGGGACACCATTAGGAGTACACCTTCGAGAAGTCATGAAAGAGGCACAGGACAATTGGAAAATGACATTGCCCAGTAATGGCAAAGGATGGTAGTGTGAGGAATGAAAGGGCAGTCAAGAATGCTGGAACAAATAAACAAGTGATTTGTAAGGCCATGGAAGCCATGAAGGAGATGAACAGCACTGTGCATGAATCTGTCACATAAAAATAACGTCAAAACAATATCATTTAATTTTGCAACAAGGTAGCAGACCTTGTGCAAAGAGAGAAGGATAAATATCATACTTCATCTAGCAAGTCTCTGACACTGTTTCACATGATATTTTTATATAAGCTACGGGTACACAATGTAGATTACACTACTGTAGGTGGACACAAGAAAGACAGGGTGACTTAAGCCAGGGAGGAGTTATTGATTGTTTACTGTCAAAATAGAAGGATGCACAAACAAAGGTAATTCCT
Source organism: Nestor notabilis (assembly GCF_000696875.1). NCBI lineage: Eukaryota > Metazoa > Chordata > Aves > Psittaciformes > Psittacidae > Nestor > Nestor notabilis. The sequence continues at coordinate 24,048 of NW_009918831.1, forward strand.
TGGGGATTTGTCCTGAGCCAGCTCTGTTCAATGCCGTATTAAAGTGACCTGGAAGGTAGGTATAGAGTATTCTCAGTACATTTGCAAATGACCCCCAGCCAGAAGGGACTGCAAATGTGCAGGAGGATAGGACCAGAATTGCAAATGGTCCCAACAAGCTGGGGAACTAGCGCAAACAACAGGGTGCATTTCAATTACAGCATGCTAAAATACTCCACTGCAGATATACAGGATGGAGGAAAATTGATTACTTGGATGCTTTTTAGAAAAGAATCTAGCAATTATAGTAAATTACACCAAGTGGGAACCAAGAATGCCACAACTTTGAAAGAGACAAACATACACGAATAAATAAGGGGACAGTCTGCACTTTGTGCAGAGTAACAAGGCTTTTGTCAAGCAAGTTTAGCCGAAGTGTGGGGCATTGCCCTCCAGGAGAGACCTGGACCACTTGATACAACAGTCTGAAGGAGAGTAGCAGGAAAGGTCAAAGTCCAGGAAATGGGCCTACATGGAGACTGTGAATGAGTATTTTTGTTTAGCCTAATGTTCTGGTGTGAAGACACAAAGAATTAAATGCTTTCTTTGTCCACGGCTGACAGAATAGGAAGCAGTGAGAATCCAGCATCCCCAGCCCTGCACAAAGGAGGCGTCAGCAGAGCTGGTTAATGCAGACACTGCGGAGGGGACCTTTTCTTAGAAGAAAAAAGGAATGAGACCCTCTCAGGTAATCTGAAACCAGCTTAGCATGTGCTTACACAACTACTTCAGACTTCAAACAACCAATCCTATGATGAAAAAGGCATAGTCAAGATAAGCATACAATGATCAGGGAGTGTTAACCAGTGAGTAGTTGAGTTCAAGATGTGCCAGTCAATCAAGGGGAAAATAATAATGAAAAACATATCCTACCTCAAGGATAAAAAAAGCTCCATGATTTGTATGTTCAGGTGATTGCAATATTATCAGAGAGGTCATCACATTGAATATTCATAGATTGCCCTAGGCAAAGGCTTAAAGTGGTCAGCGAAGTCTCTGAGTGCCCAGCAATATAATTTTATTTGTTCTTAATCGAATTTTAGGATTAGATAAGCTTGTGTAATTGCACCTAAAATGCTCCCTTGATGGACATCTATCCCGTTCAACCTCACCTCTTATTGTCTAACCTTGTTTCTTGGAGATTGCTTTTGCATAAGCTGCACAGAGCCTACTCCAAAGCCTATAGAAAACAGCTGCTGAGAATTCAGGCAGTGGTGAGGAGCCACCACAAACTCCTGCAAGCCTTCAAAAAGGTCAAGCTCCCACCAGCACAGGCATCACTGTTCTGGAGCTGTATTGAACTGCCTAGACAACTGTTACAAGTCAAACTCAAGGCAAAACTGGATTCCCAACCACCTTGCTTTTTGCTACTTGTAGCCATAATGATAACATTCACCCTGAGAAACTCCCACGTCTTTATTCTGACAGTAGTACATAGTACCATAACATTAATGAATTAGCAGTAGGAGGAAACTACTCATTTGGAAGAAGGCTTCTGGAGCGACATAAAGCTGCAGGAAACCTGCCTGATTGATCTTTTGGCAGGTTCTGCTACTAGCTTTAAATTAACACTGCAAGTTTTATCAACTGATTCTCAGTTGAGTGAACCTGAGCACACCTGTAATTGCATGTTGAAGTTACGCAGACCTCAGTTTTCTCTCTTAGAACAAATTAGGTTTTATTTTTAGGGTTTGCCTCCACCTGAATCCAAAGCTCCAGCCACAGCATTTTAATGTTAAACCCGCAAAGGTCAAAAATCAGAGGAAAATTATTGCGGCAGCCCTTACAAAGTGAAATATGCATTTTACAGAGCTCTGTTAGTAATGTTTTGTTCCACGTCTTTGTTCTTTCACAATTCTCTGTGTAAAGACCATTTTGACATTGGCATTGTGTTCTGTGAGTGCTGACTAGGAACAGCTCCTCTAAGCTTACATAAGCTTTTTAAAACTAGATTTTTTTTTAGTATGATCTTCACTCCTCCTACATCAATTTAGCAGTGATTGGCAAGGACTAATTGGGTTCTTTGGGTCTTCCTTACATCTTGAGTGCAATAATGGGGAACTATTTGTTTTACCAGATTAGAGTGGTTTAAGACATGTCATAAAAGCTAAGAAAATTTTTAAATTATTAAAGCTTCTATATTCTTAGTCATGTATGATAAGCAGAAGGAAACATAAAAACGGGGTAAAGGCTTTGTGAAAATCTCAGAAATTTTAGAAGTAAAACTAATAACTCATCCAACATGCTTGCTACCATTGCCAAGAGCAATCTGGAAGTCTGAGTTAACAAAACTCTCACCCCAGCCTATCCATGACCCAGTCACTGTCAGAACCTCTCAAGTATACATTTTGGAGACAGAAACAGGATTTTATTCCTCTTAATCTTGATAGCACAGAACCTGCATTTTCTCTCATCTTCTCTTTATGTGTCAAACTTCACCCTTTCACCTAGCAGCTTCATGGTCCCCATTCCCTGCTATCCTTTGCGGTACTCTTCCAGAGTTCACATTCACCAGAAACATTCAGAACAACCTTCAAACTGTTTTTACTCCCACCAAGAGACCTACCTGGTGCTAAAGAAGCAGAAAATTGGGCAGCCATTAGCAAGTAGTTTGGTTCAGCTGGAGTGGGTTCAGGAGACCAAAGCAGCAGGTGCCGAGACCCTTCACATCTCCAGCATGTGTGGATTGTGGATTTAATTTGGATTACATTTAGCTTGATCACCTAGAACAAATCTTCCCCTTGCTCAGGGAATCAAAGCTTTCTGAAGAGAAAAAGCATTAGGTATGCTTTTAAATAATCTTATGGTCCACGGAGCAGCTCAGATCCCAATGTCCCGTTAAACACGAGAAACCATCAGATGGTTTACCTCAAAGCACACCACTGCCCCTACCTAAAACACCATGTTAAAGTCCTGTCTTCCTCACTTCTCCTCTGTCTGAAATCGTTGTAAAGTTTCTTAAAGTAATTGGGCTCATTTTGGGAGAAATGTTGCAGATGCCTTGAAAAATGGCATCATGCAAGTCTAACAATCTCAATTAAGAAGCGCCTTAACTATGCACCACTACTCTAAATTACATAGGTCTAATTCACATTTGAAATGCACTCAGCTTCCAGCACAAGCATTAGATTCAATTACCGTATGATTTTTAAGAAACGGTAACACTACCAACTACAAATCTACCTGAGCTATTTCAGCTTGTTTTGCTTAAAGCAACAGTGCATGTTACCGTTCTCTCTGCATTACATACTTCATCCACTTCCTCCAAGTTGCAAAGTTGAGATCTAAAAAGTCAAAACCCCCTAAGTTTATACAGAAAACCACCTTGCCTTATAATCTGAAGATAGATAAGAAGCAGCAAATTTCCAGTGCAGCGAGTTACCCACCCAGCTGCAGTTATTATGTGTTAAAACTCACTGTGCACCAGGCAAAAAATTTGTTCCTAAGCAATTTTTTTTTTCATCCTGCAAACTGCCAGAATACTAAGCAGATTTTTAGGAAATTGCTCTCAGTGGTAAAAATGCACCATCTGATCTCCAAACAGAATTATAAGCCTGAAACACAGAGGCCAGATACAGCTCTCTAATTAGGAGTAGATAGGGATTTTCTGGCAAAACGTACAGCCCAGCAGTTCTGCTCCACTCTTTTGAGGAGCAGCGAATTAGAAGGTTGTCTCCTCTCCTGCCCTAAAGCCATAGGACTGGGTGCTTAATACTGGTTTACTGGTACGTGGCTCAGACCCAGTGTTCTCAGTGTGAATTGCTAACTAAGTGAAATTATTTTAAGTCACCACGGGCTTTGGCTAATACAGAGGATAGCTTTGGACTATGGCAAGTTATTCAAGAATAATAAATCTTACAGATTTGCCATTTCTTCTGCAAAATGTGAGAAAGGCTATCTGCCAATCTCTCCCTTGCTTGCAGCACTATCAATATCCTACTCTCTTGACTAGACTTTGGCCAATACATCACAAACTGATGTTCGTAGCTGAAATTCATTAAAAGAGACATGTCTGGGTTGCTTCTTTGGCAGGAATGAGATTTTCTTCTGCAAACTGAGAGCTGATAAAAATTCCTTTTGTAAATATCAAGGTTGCTTGAAATTTTTCCTTATATTTTTCTTTTATGAATGTGTCAGGGAATTTTTGTGGGGGATGTCTGATGGGAGAGTTACAAAACAGATAATGGCAGAAATGTTGGGGTGGTTTTCCTCCTGAAGCACTCTGCTCTTTATGGGAAAGCTAAAAACATTTTCATTTTCTTCAGTTCCGAACTAAAAATATATTTTTTTTTTCAGCTTCTTAAGGCTTTCACAAGAAATCAAATTTTTTTCTTCCAAAAGATAATCATTTTACCAAAGCAGGCCAGTGTCTCCCAAAGGAATGAATAGCAGCCTGTTACTCACAGCTGCGCCTCTCAGCCCTGCTCAGCACATTCTGCACATCAGAAAGAGAGGGAAATGTGAAGAACTATTGATCGCCACTGCTTAAATGCACTGAAATTCAGAATTTAACAAAAGCACAGTTCTGACACTAGAAACTTCTGTATGTTCCCAAGAAAAGTGACTGGGATAAGCAAGGCTTGTGGAGACTTGCTCATGGTGCCCAAGTTTAGTTATTTTCCCCAGAAACAAACGTGCTTTGGTTTTGTTGCAGGTTATAATCAGGGCCATCCAAACAGGCTGTCAGTTAATGTTCAGTTTGGGAGATTTCCATCATGTCCATAAGGAGCCAGACTGTGGCACTCACATGCCGAAACAAATGGGAATGATATACAGGCAGAGCAATCCTGAAATAATGCTTTGCTAGTAACTTAGCCATATTCTTTTAATTCTCTCTAAATCTCTGTGCTCACGGAAATCCCGAAAGAGAAAATCTAAGTAAATGAATCATAAACATAAATGTTCTTTATGTAATTGGTAAATGACGCAGTGATAAGTGAGGACTACTTATTCCTACACAAACACAAATTAAATATGGCACCAAAGATGTGCCCACTAGTACTCCAAATTTAACAAGGTTCACAGATTAAGCAACCTCATCTAGTGGAAGGTGTCCCTTCCCTTCAAACCCAAACCATTCTGTGATTCTGTGATTAGAATCACAGCTCACTCTGACAATTCGCACCTCTTTCTGTCATACCAAGCCTTCCCATCTAGACATACCCACATACCAAGGGTCCCAACCTGGAATTGTGGATTAGATATTTTCAAGAAAGCATAAGAAGTACATTTTTCACATTCCAAGTGAAAAAGGAAAGGGCAAGATAATCCGTCAGCAAAGTGACCCCTTATTGGGATCATAGACAGTCTCATTACTGCTGTGACAACTAGCTCAGCTGCGAGCCAAATGCCTGGAAAAGGCCAGCCAAAAATCCATCAGCAAAACCTCATTTATCACTGCTAAAGCTAAAACCAGTGCTACCATCCAAGGCTGGCGTCCACAGAGCCAGCCAGGCCCCTTCCACAAAGGCCAGGCTCCAGAACACAGGTCCACGCTGCAGAGTGAGCCTTCGGGGCTCGTCATGGAGCTGCTCCGGACTGGAAACAGCCGTGTTTCTATTCAAAGCAAAATCTATTAAAGCAGAAATAATAGTGCAAGCCATAGTAATTTGCAAAGCTCAGAGGTTAGTGTGCTGTCACTGAGTCACTCTGAGCCTGCTATGCAGCAAGGACCTGCAATGCATTGATTTTAATATTTTACCAAATGAACTTCAGAAATTCATCAGATGGAATATTTGGTGGAAGCCTATAAATAGTAACAAGTGGTGGTTTTGAGCACATCCTAGCCTTTTTTTTCAACTCTATACTCTGAAGAAGCACAATGCATCCATACCTTTCTTCTAAAATGTCTTTCTTAGAGACCTCAGTGCTGGTGGAGGTGCTGGATTGACAGCTCCGCAGATTCATTCTGCTGTTTACCCACTGAACAGGCATAACGCAGGCAGCACAGACTTCACTGAGCCTGCCCTACCCATGTGATTTGGCACTTATTAAAAAATTTAACACCCTCAAATACAAAGTATGTGTTGCAAAGGGAAGCAGGCCAGAGCACCCAGTGTCTCAGCTGGCAGCAGTGACCCACTTTACTGCAGTGCTAATCCCACATGGATTGACATCCTGTGGGCATCCCACACCTCAGTGTTTTCACCTGAGATTACAGGCAGTGGGAGAGATGCAGATACACTATTTCTCAGCATTGCTGGTGTGTTAATGTTAGTGTTGATGAACTGCTGACCCCCAGGGAGGGTTTAGGAGTGGTTCTTTGTTTACATCAGACTTAGAGCGCTGTAAGCTGCTCTCCACAGACAAAGCTGGGGCAGTATTCTTGCCTGAGGAAAGGCAATGGCATTTCTTCCCTATTTGCCCAGACACAGAGCACCAAGGATGCAGGGGAGAAGCAGTGGGATGTGGCCTGCCAGGGCCAGGGATGAGGGTGCACAGCCAGATCCCTGCCCTGCGTCCTCTTCAGAAGGGCACTGCTGCACCACTGCCCTCCTCCCTTGTCACACTGCTCAGGCCGCTTCCAGAGTGTGTCCCAGGGCTGAGCAGGACAGAAGGGCTCAAAAGTCACACAAATTCACAAGTCTTCATTCTCAGCAAGAATCCATATCTAGCCCCTTAAAACTGTGCCAGGCGATTTGCCTGAGGGACCTCATACACAGCAAATTCTCAGATTCACAGGGTTTTATTTCAGCGAAAGACTGGCAGGCATTACAAAAGCAAGACAGTGATGCAGGAGTCGGCAGACAAGAGCAGGAGATGGAAGTCTGCTGTTTAAATACCTTCTGTACACTGTGTGTAAGCAGATACAAGCTCAGCTTCCTCAAATTGCTTTACTAACCACATTAACCTCCGGGACTCCCCTTTGTTTCCTGAGGTGAGTGAGTAATAACTCAGGGATACAACAGTAATGGCTGAGCTCAGTTTCCTGTGAGTAGTGTATGCGAAGACTGGTACAGCATGCCCTACATCTAAAGCTGTGGTTTTCAGAAATGATGTATTATTAGCCATGCATCTGAAATAACCCAATAATTACTTAATGTTTTATATTTACATGGGCTGTACATTATGTTTGCTCTGAGAGAGGGAAGGAGAATTAAGCAGAAAAGGAGCTTGCAATAAACCTACAGTAAGCAATAAAGAGCTATAAATGGTAATCTGTCAATAGCATCAGCTTCACTGAGGGCTTGATTCAGGAAAAGAGGAGCATTCTTAGCTCCCAACAGATCTCAACCAGCCCAAATTGGATGTAGTGCCTAGCAGGATTGAGCCCTTCCTGAAGGATGAGCTATTAAATTTAAATATATATGAAATCTTATTTGAAAGATCATATTCATTATTAACAAGAGGAAAGATGATCCTTCAAATAAAGCACCACTGTGCTGGGATTCTGCAGTGAGCTCTAGCTCTTCCACAGGTACCGTGCTTCATCTTGAATGACTTCCTCAAGGTCCCTGTTCATATCTTTACCCTTGCAATGGGGATAATTCCTCTCCCATACTGGGCTGTGCTGTCGTTCTATGAGTGGGTACAGTTCCTGAGCAAAAGCAGGCCCTCCAGTTCAGCTGTAAAGTGAAAAATGATTGGAAGTTATAATTTCTGAGTATTTCTTCTTTGTTTCCATCTCAGTAATTGCTTCCTACAATACCATATATCACAGTAATATTCTATTACAGTGGATTGGATTTATACAGTGAGAGGAAGGGGCAAGAACCCATTTTATTTCATTTGTATAGTAAATGAATAATTCTGCAGAGTTCACCATATTCTCTAAGAAACTAAGACTAAACCAGCTACTTGCTAGGTCATCATTTTGATGTTTGGTCTCTTCTGAGTTTGCTCACTGAGAAAAGGAGAACAGAGTCACATACACCAACTTGTGGGTGCTCATTTGCTTTTTAAGACAAACAAACAAAATCTGCAGATTTTAATAGCAAAACTGTCTGTCCAGAGAAATAAACAACCAAACCCTAGTAAGTAAGCAAGTACCTGCATATCTGTGTGCAGCATAATGTGAATACAAACTCAAAGAGGCAGTGTGTAACCAAAGTTTGCAACCTACTTGTTTTCCAGGTCTTCAATTTATGTCACATTGAATGCAAAATGAAACAGCTCTTAGCTGTACAGACTGAAGAACACCTCTGAACTTAGCTGTAATAGCTAAAAGCTATTAGGTCAGGAATTTTTTATGTATGTGCAATGATGGAAAAACCCACTGGAGAGAGTACTCTGCATGAGCCAGCAGCTGTGGTAGAGGGTGGAAAGGTAGACAAGACAAGGAGCACTACCCAACCTCCCACCAGCTACACACTGCCATATGGTGTATGGTACTGCACACAGAAACTGGTATAAGGATATAGGAAAACTGGGAGCTATAAAACTGTGAGGATATTATACAAGGATTACCACGTTACACATAGCACAGGCTACTGTGGGCAAAAAAGAAAAAAATAAAAGAGAGAAAGAAGAAGAAAACCCAGCTGAAGCTAATTCCATCAATTTACATACAGTTGTGTCTTGCAAGTAAAATACAAGATTCGGCCACTCCCAGCTTCTTGTGATTCCAAGAGAAAAGCTGCTCAAGTGGTAAAAAGGTCACACAGAGGTGAGCAGCAACCACAGCAGAAGGAGAAGCCGTGATAAAAAGAAAGAGTCTGGGGTAGAAGGGAGCGAAGGGCACAGATCCAAGATTATAAAACCCAGGCAGGTCTTACATTAACATGACAATTGACTCCTCAAGGGCCTGCTGCCTGTACAAATGGTGCTAGGACAAGAAGGAGTGGTAGCTCACAGCTTCCCTGTGCCCATGGGGCTAAGGTGGGCAGCACCCAAAATACACAAGCGATCAGCATGGTGTCAGGGCACAATCAAGTAGCCCAAGACTGACTCCTCAGCACTGGCTCACCTATTCAGGGGTTATCTCAAGGTACAAACAGCTATGCAAAACAAGTTACAAACCAAAATCACTTTGGTCCCGGTCCCTGCACTGCCCCACTGGTGCCCAAGGCTCCCCGTGGGGATGAGCCACTAGTGACACCAGGCCAAGGTCAGCCTGTCCTTTGTGCACTCAGGCAGACTCTAGGCTGAAATCCAGCATGGTATTATTCAGGACTTTGGTAGTACAGCATAGGAGTCACAGCCCTGACTCCCCTGACATCAGAAATCAGGATAGGGGTGACAGCTTAACTGCGAAGCAGAGCTCTCCTTTCCCAGTGCCATCTCTTCTTCACACCTTTTTAATAAGTCACACATATGACGATGATTACAGAATAGCCAGGAGAGGTGATAGGACTCCTTTCTATGGGATCATTCAAAAGACTTCCACAGCAACAGCACTGTGGGAGATACCACCATACTGAGTTACTGAGAGAGATTTATCAAAATTATAGGAAGGAGGAACTAATTAGCAGTGAGTGGTAGGAGCAGATGAACTTTTTTGAAGGGAAGACCTTTAAAAGGAAGACCTAGTTTTATACCTATGGCACCTCAGTAGCAAGCAAAAGAGAAAAGAAATATAGAAAGTACATGGGACTGATGAGAAATTATTTGAGAATTCATAGAGCAGGACTAGGCATTTAGTTACAACCAATGAACAAGAAATGTGTTAGCTGCTCCATCCCAAGAGTCACCGCACAGAGAGAAGCCTCTCTGGCTGCAGCGTGTCTTTGCTGGGGCAGGGATTTTCTGTGGGTGTGCAGACAAGAAAAAGGACATTTCTATGTGGAGCACCCCAGAGAAGGGTGCCTGTGTCTTTCGTCACCAAGGAGAGGCAATAGCTGCAAGTACCATCCAATGCTCAGGGGATGAAAGAGGGATTGTGTTTACCTGACCAATCAACCAAAATCAATCTAGGCCCTAATAAAATGTGTTATGGATTAACCCAACGCACAGCAAACACAAAGCACTCACTGACATCAGTAGGAAATGGCCAAGTCCCAGGTGACATTTGCCAGAGGCAAATGGAGGAATACCCGCTCAAAACATCTATTAGTGGGACAGTCAGTAGGAGGCTGCACACACACCTGAAGGGGAAGCAAACTGGGGCCTTCATGGTGAGATAGCAATGGTGATACTGAAAAGCTGCCTTCCCAGTGTGATCTGGACCCAAGGCAAGGCTCGCTGACAGTGGTTTGTCCATGGGCAGCACTACAAAGACTGAAGAATCTGGCTTAACAAACAGAAAAGTATTTTTCTGAAAAAAACCTCAAGCCCACCCCACACTAAAAGCTGTGCAACAAGATACTATTAAAATAGCTTGCAGGAAAATCTTCCAGTTGGTCAGCCCAAGCTGGGGATCTGAGTAGCCTGAAAAGTCTGTATATATTTAATTTATTATTTTCACCATGGAAACACTCAACAAAACTGACCTTTTCAGTTTCAATAAAACTGGATTTTCTTGTAGGTCCCCTGTAAGCTGCGGCAATAATAAGTGGAAGTGCTAAAACCCGGAGTTATTAAAAACAGAAGACAGCTACAGTGGCGCCCAAGCCCTGACAACCTGGGCTGGATCCAACTGCAATTGGTCTGCAGGGAGATGCATACTCTCCTTCAGGAATTTCAGAAGCATCACCCAATTCCATCTGTGATTTTGCTGATGCAAACCTGGAGCAACTGCTAACGTCCATGAAGTTAACCTGGGCCTGCTGGGTCCCACTCAGAGCAGGATATGGCCAATGTATCACTGCTGACACACTGCGGCTATGGTCATCTACGGCATGCAATTTATGGGGTATCTTTGGTACTGCTGACTCCTCTGGATTATTTATCCTTCCCCATCATGCTCTTCACTTATCTGGTCCTACACAGAGCACTAATGCACAGTCACAAGGTACCACCAAAGATGCATCTTTCTTCTCTCTCTGAGATGCTGCTTCCCTGCGGCTGGTGGGGGCGCCTGGGGGCACAGGTGGTGGAACAGAGCAGGATGGGGGAGATGGAAAAGAGCATGGGCTATAATAATTCATTGAATTATTTTATTATTATTATTATTACTACTACTACTATT
>NW_009918832.1:0-33268 GCF_000696875.1 Nestor notabilis
TCATCAGCAAACTTGCTAAGGGTGCACTCAAGCCCACTGTTCATGTCATCAAAGATGTTGAACAAGAGAATATTCTCAGTGTTATCCCAAAATGAAAAACATTATATATTCTGGCTCAAACTCAACATTTCAGAGTTTTCAAAGCATTTTAGCACCTGAGTGTTCCCTGTTAGACATATTGACCTCTCCACAACCATAGTATTATATCCCATAGTACCTCTGTAGCAGCAAATGACTCTCCTGTATAAGATCGATGAACATGGTAGATATTCAGGTTGTTTTCAAATGTCTGGTAGTCTGATCACTTAAAACAACAATTCCTTTACTGGCCATCTTCAAATCAAGGAAGATAACCATTTCCCACTGCTGTGGCTAGTGAAGATGTAGAGTCTAAGCCCCATCTTTGGGAGGGCTACTGGTCACAAATAATCACTCAAAAGCAAAAGAGGTGCTGGCCCCCTTGTGCAATCAGGGCTGCAGTTCCTCCAACTCCACTGTAAAACCTCTTGCCTCTCTCCAAAGGGAAAAACAACCATCACTGCCTCTGCCCCACAACAGCATTCCCTCTTCCACCTAACCTGGCTCATGACCCTTCTCATGACCAAACCCACATGAAGCCTGTGAGGGTTGTGCTCACCCCTTATCAGCTGGCTTGAGCCTGGTGCCTGGGCATGGGTGACATCCCAGGAAAACACTGCTTAGGGTTGTGTTTTCCCATGTTTCTGAGGGCTGGCAGCACAGGAGAAGAGCTTTGCTGAATAGGAGGCTGCTGCATCCCCTGACCATCATGTGCGCCTTAGCCTGATTTGAACCAGCTCCCACTTTTTAGGAGGTGGAAGGGAAGAATAGGCAACTTTGGGAAGAGCAGAGGGCTGGTGCTGAACAGCACGTCTTGGGGGGGAAGGGAAGGAAGAGGGGCCACTGGGGACGTGGGATACAAGGTTTGCTTTTGCAGACTGAATCAAACGTTGGAAAGCTGGTGAATTAGCAGTGTTTGCTGAGCAAACGCTGCCGGGTAGGGATAGGCAGAGGAAGAGTGTTTAAGCACACAGTCCTTTATTTGCTAGCAAACATCTCCAGCTCCTCCTCTGCCTCCCCTGTTCCTCCCTGCTCCTTCCCCAGCTTGGGCTCCAAAGAGGCTGGATGATGCCTCCCAAGAGGAGGAGGGGTGAAATTCCCACGAGAGAAGCAATTTCTTTCACCAACATGCCTTTCCCAAAGCAGACAGGAGGATAGTGGTGGCTTGTGTAAGAAAACCTACACTCATCTTCAGCATTATGTCTTTGGGCTCCATTTTCCATCTCACACAAGGGCTGCACTCTGGATGAGGGCACCAAGGGCATTGTAGAACACAAGACTTGGGTATCACAACAGAGAAGCTTGTGCTCCAACAGACTTGGGAATCAGCTGCTGCAGAGCAGAATTGCTTCTTGCAAGCCAAGATAGTTTTTGGTTTTGGCCTCACTTTGGGCCTCTTTGGGTTCTGATGCTGACCTCAGACCTGTTTCCTGGCTGCAGTCCCAAAGTGGGAAACTCTGGAAGTTTCCAAGCCTAACCTGAAGATACTGTGGGGACACACTAGAACATGCAGCCCTTGTCCTTTGAGTGGAAACATCTGTGCCAAACTGATGTCCCAGGTCACTTGATTTGCTGGGTGCATTTCCACTCAAAGGATGAGACAAATGTAATCTCTGTCACTGAGGTGGGCAGGTAAAGGTGGAGCTGCAAGGCCCATGGAGGAAGAGGTGAAGGTACCAGAGGATGGTCTAGCAGGCTGGATCAGCATCCAACTTACAGGAACCTGCCAAAATCGCTTTCTCTCAAGATATCACAGACAGGTTTGGGTTGAAGGGAACTTAAAGCTCACTCAGTTGCAACCCCTGCCACAGGCAGGGACCCCTTCCACTAGAGCAGGTTGCTCCAAGCCCCTGTGTCCAACCTGGCCTTGAACACTGCCAGGGATGGGGCAGCCACAGCTTCTCTGGGCACCCTGTGCCAGCACCTCAGCACTCTCACTTGGAAGAGCTTCTGTGTCAGAGCCCATCTCAGTCTCCCCTCTGGCAGGTTAAAGCCGTTCCCCTTGCCCTGTCCCTACAGGCCCTTGTCCAAAGCCCCTCTCCAGGTTTCCTGTAGCCCCTTTAGGCACTGGAGCTGCTCTAAGGTCTCCCCTTAAGGAGCCTTCTCCTCTCCAGGCTGAACATCCATCAAGATGCTCATCTCCAGGATGAGTATCCACCATCTCACCTGGTCCTGAGTGCCTGTACACCAAGTACCATCTTTAACCATCCCTGTTTGACAGTTGCCATCTCCTTGCTTATGTGCATGTAACCAAACCTACACCCTGAAGGTTTTTACTGATAGGAGAAAAGGTGGGACCTGTGGTGTCCATCTCCTTCTGACTTCTAAGCAAGGTCAGATACACCTCTTCTAGAAACTCTACCTGAGAAACTGGGCTGCCTTCCCACCCTGAAATTTGTCCCAATTACTGTTGATGCTCCATGTCCCTCTGCTCCTGGGCATTCCTAAACCTCCTCCCATATTCCTCACCAAGCACACTTCTGTCTGCTCCAGCCTTTAGCCAGCAGCTCAGTTAACTCTACCACAAATCATCTCCCACCACGAGCCAACTACTGCAAAAATGCAAGCTCCAGGTTGCCACCTCCATCCATAAAACATCCCTTCCTGCAAGAGCGGGAGTTGCTTTCATGGAATAACCTTAATGCTCATTCACCCTTTGAAGGCCAGGTGCTACACACACTGCTGCCTGAACTGCTTATTGCTGGCGATACATGCATCATTCTTTATTAAACTGCTTGTTTGCTTGGTCTGCAGCTCCATCCAATGCCACCAATGCTTTGTCTGGGATCAGTGGGAGAACTTGCTGCGGAGGGGAACAGTTTCATTACCTTGTCCTGACTAATGCTTTGCTTTTCTCTGATGCATGTTGTTGTTGGGAGCTGGATTTAATTAGTTATTGCAGGAAATGTCTCACCTTCTCCTGTGCCTCACTACTTGGGAGAGGAAGGGGGGAGTTAATCCTGGCCTAAACATGGGAACAAACTCTGTTGTAAAAGGAGATCCTCATCCCATAACTTCCTCTTCAAAGAAGCACCTGCCCAGGTACACTGAACCTTCCCAGCTCCAGGAAGGCTTGGAAAATAGACGTGGGCTCTCCCACGAAACACCACTAGAGCTTAGTCTGCAAAATACTCAGCAAAGTTGTTGGCCATCCCAGGCAGCATCGATAACACCACCCATATTGAGACTGAGCAAACAAAAAGCACACAGGAAGGGGAAAATCTTCCCTGCATCCCATTACTGCTCGTGGGGTGGGGTGAAGCTCATCAGAAAGCAGCAAGGGGAACCCAAGGTGACCCCAGTGCAGGGTGCTCATGACACCACCCAACAACAGTCCCAGACAAGACAAGGGCATGAGCCAGGTCCAGGGAGTACAGTAAGGGGCAAGAGACAAGGCACTTACAGTGTAGGTCCAAGATCCATCCAGGAGGCATAACCAGAGAGAGAGGCACACCTACAACATAGCCTATAGAAAGGGGAAAAAACGCGGGGCCACCCTTAAATAGAGCTCTTGGGCAGGGTGGGTGGAGCTCAGGAGAGGCTGGTCAGGGCAATCAAGAGCAATCAAGGCCCTGACAAGGCTCATCTTTGTATCCTCATTCCCTCCAGATGAGCTGGCTTTAGTTTTCTTCCATCAGGTATCAACAGCAATAAAGATATGACACACACACACCCCATGAGATACTCTAATTTTAGATACCTGTTCTTGCCCCCTGCTCTTTTCTTGTACTGCACCACACTGAAGGTTTTGGTCTTTGAATGCAGAGGTGTTGGCTTGAGATGGAGTTTAACGACTGCTTTGTAGCCCCTGGTGAGACAAACATGTGGAACTCACATTATGCAGGTGCCTCTGGTGTCTTGTGTAGGTAACATCCATGTTAGCAGAGTCCCAGCCTCACAGGCTGCAGTGATCTCTTCTAGGTCTATCTATGCAAGCTCCTTGCCCTCATAGGTTTGAGTTTACTACCTGTGGTAATTAACTGGGATGACCCAACTCCTTTCAGTGCTGGAGGCTCTCCAAGAGCTCTTCAGCTGAGCTGTGGCAACAGGCACACATGTGCTTTTAGCTCACGCACTTGCTAGGTACAGCCTGTTCAGCTCAAAGTATCGTGATGATGATAAGTGCTAAAACAGCTCTGAGGATCTTCTCACCACGAAGATGGCTTTGATTCAGTGCAATGTATTTAGCGTGAGACCAAGGCTCTGATTTACACTGAAGTCAAAAGGTGAGATGGGAGGAGAGGAACGAATTTACCACCTTCTTCAGCAGAACCAGCACTGGGAAATACTCCCTACACTTCATCAGCTGCAGTTCACAAATGGATGTAAAGGCACATCTCCCTTTCTGGTACCAGAGAGACAAGGCCAGAGCAGACACATGTTGTGGAAACCTGTCTAACATCTTTACAGGTCAATCTGCTGTTCTTCCTCTCCTTGTGTCTTCGCCAGGCTTTCCCAATGCCATATGTTGACTCCATCACACAGTCCCAGCTCCTCAGTGCAGAGCTGGAAGCAGGGAGCAGTGACTGACAGGGGGATGGGGACACCCAAGCACAAGCTGTGCTGGAGCTCAGAGAACCACTTCACAAACACCAAGGTTGGTCCAAATGTTTTTCTTGATGACTGGCTTGTTTGCAGACCTAGTGCCAGTTTACAGTGTTGGTTTTCATCACACACAGATATGGCTCAGGGAGAAACCAACAGGGAGGCTGGCAGTGGTTTCTCATGCCACATATTCACTGTCCCTGGAAACTAGCACAGAACCTCTTTCTCCCTGTGGTGAGACAGGCACCAAGTCCCCCCCAGTAGTGAATGGTGCCAATCCCTTCCCCTTTGCTGGGCTTCCTATCTTCATGAGTGCCAGCTGAGTATGGAATATAGCTGGCAGCAGGAGCATCCACAAACCCTTACCAGAGCTGTATGCCAGCTTGCCTTGGCCAGGATGTGAGATTGTTCTTTCTGTGGAGAGCTTGGCATGGTGACTTCTCTTATCAGTTAACAAAGGCTGATAACCAGTTACTGTGATCAGTTGTGAGTTCACACCTAAAGACCTCACATGGATATACCCCTCTGGGGGCAACACTGAACATCAGCAAATTCAGTCTGGTTCCTCACAGTTGAGCCTTGATTCCAGTGGCTGGGTTTTGATTCCTCGTGGTTGAATCTTTGGCTAGAGCAAGGGCAGCCTCCAAAATCCCCATTGCCTTTTGAAGTTCTGCATGTTCAGTCATGATGTTCGTTTTCCTGAAATACAGTGAGACTGTCCTCACACTACCT
The DNA here is from genome assembly GCF_000696875.1 of Nestor notabilis. Taxonomy (NCBI): domain Eukaryota; kingdom Metazoa; phylum Chordata; class Aves; order Psittaciformes; family Psittacidae; genus Nestor; species Nestor notabilis. The sequence continues at coordinate 5,356 of NW_009918832.1, forward strand.
CAAGCATTGGCGTCATCACTTCGAGCTGAGCATCTCCTCGTCAGGCACCTTGTGGTCCTGCACAAGGCCTGCCTGAGCTTCAGGATTAAAATGGTGGGCAAAGGAGCTGTTTTCATTCCAGAATGCTGGCGACAGAGCATGGGCAGGTATTCTCACCACTGAACTGTCAGCATCTCCCTTGAGTGTCTGCAGAGGGAGATTCATAGCCTGGTGCTCTGAGGTGGTCCCCCTGTGGGCAAATCTTTCCTTCCTAAATGTGGGAGAAGGATAACCTCTCACTCTGTGTCCACTGTCTAGTAGGGTTGCTGCTTTGCTGACCTTACTGGTCCAGTTACACCCACCCCAGGTCCATGGTGGGGTCTCCAGCCCATGCTGCTCTCCTGGTGACCCTTGCTAGGACCAGCTCCAACAGCCCTTGGCCAGGGTGCGATGAGGTCCTTCTGCATCCTCCAATGCTGGCCGACTCCTCAGCCCTTCTCTCCTGAAGGGCTTTGCCATATGTCTTACATCTGGAGCTGAATAGACCATGAATAAAGCTTCCTGGGATCAAAAACCACATCAGAAAAGTCAGGAAGGGACAAAAACACCTCCAGCATGGAGCAGGTGGGTCGCACGTAGAGATGTACATGTGTGAACACACACACACTGCTCCCCATGTCCTCTGGCTCCTCCCGCTCCTTCTCCCTCTTTTCATTCTACTCAAAGAAAACTTGATGATTTCTGGGCTTTGTTGGTGGTTAGGAGGACACTGGATAAAGAGTCTGAGAAAGTGAAAGAGGGTGCGCAGGGCTGCGGGAGGAGAAGGAGGGGAGAGCAGGGGAAGGAGGGATTCTCGGTATCTACAAGGGAATTAAAGCGCTTTTACTAGAGTGAAGAAATCAGCTAAAGAATGGCAGGCGAACAAAAGCAGCAAGGCTATGGACAAGTCACTCTGAATAGATCCAGATCCCCTTAAGTTTGTAACACCCCCTACACACTTCTTTTTTCCCCCCTTCCCCCCCTTAAGCCTTTGCTCCTCACTCCTTCCAAGAACAAATGCAGAGCAAAGGCGGGGTGGGGTGGGGGGTATACGAAAAAAAACAACCCACAAGGGAGGGGTGGAAGAAAGCTAAAAAAATCAAATCAAATAAAAGGTAATCCTCAGCCACTTTGCCCCTCTGGGGGCTGCTCTGGGCCAGATTAAAGGTCCGGTGTGAAACCATTCTGCTATTCAGATGCGATAAGCAGGATTTACAAGCAAAGAGAAAGAGAGAAAAGAATGGGCCAGAGGAGAAAAGGAGAATTATTTGTGTCTCTTAATACTTGTTAAGCACTTCTCTTTTGCTAGACCAGACAAGACACAGCTCTGCTCAAAGTCCACGCACAATCCTATCCTGCTTGTCCAACACCCCGCTGCCCTCCTTCCCTCCCTGCCTCCCCCCTTTGGTTTGCTTTCCCCCTGCCCCCATCCAACACAAGCAAGGCAACACTTTGTTGCTACTGAGCTGAAATTGGTCTCCTCTCCGAGTGGCACACAAAGAGAATGGCAATTAACCTTCCTGTTCCCTGGTGACAGCGATCTAATCAGAGCTGCACCCAGGCCGGTGCCAGCAGCTCAAAGCCAACAGCCTTTGTGGTGGTGCAGGGATAGGGGAGGCTTTCATCCATGCCCTGTATTAGGGATGGGGTGGGTGCTCCATGCACAACCAACTGGGTTTATTTCAGGCCAACCAGCTTAAACTGTCAAGGAAGGTTCTTCAGCCAGCATGGTGAGGAGACTTTGGTCACTGCTGCTGGTATGAACTGTGACCACTGCTGCCCATAAGAAATAAGACATGGAGCTGTTGGAGCGAGACCAGAGGAGGCCATGGAGATGCTGTGAGGGCTGGAGCAGCTCTGTTCTGGAGACAGGCTGAGGGATCTGGGCCGATTCAGCCTGGAGAAGAGAAGGTTCCTTAAAGGAGACCTTATTGCAGTCTTTCAGTACTTAAAGGGGCTTATAAGAAAGATGGGGACAGACTTTTAGCAGGGCTTGTAGTGACAGGACAAAGTGTGATGATTTTAAACTAAAGGAGGATAGATTCAAACTAGGTATAAAGAAAATTCTTACAATGAGGGTGGTGAGGCACTGACACAGGTTCCCCAGAGGGGTCGTAGATACCCCATCCCTGGAAACATCCAAGGTCAGGTTGGATAGGGCTCTGAGCAACCTCATCTGTTGAAGATTACCCTGCTCATTGCAGGGGCTTGTACTAGGTGACATTTCAATGTCCCTTCCAGCCCAAACCATTCTCTGATCTGTGAAATTCTGGTCAAGTGCAGACCTGGACCAGTAGCACTGGTGGCCCAGTTGCACATGCCTGCTGAAGCCAGAAGGCAGCAGCAGCATGATGCTATAAAGGTGTTACAAGAGGTGTGTAGGGGTGATGTGTTGGAGCCCCCACATAGAGTCAGGCCCATCCTGTGCTGGGCACTGTGCAGAACTGAATAGACCAAATGACCCTTAGGCTTGCAGCTTGAGCCTAAGGAAACCCAAGTGCTTGGACTCTTCTCAGTGATGCTGCTCACAGGAGGTTGATCAGCCCTTGCTGCTTCTTCACGTACTTCAGAACTAGATGATAAGAGAATGATTCTTGCTGGAGGAAGGAGGGAAAGGCTGGCCCAGCCTCCCATCACCAGCACTCTTCTCTGGATGAGGAAGGCACTTGTGGTGTTTCATATGAAGGACTACACACCGAGACCTGCAAACACACTCCTTGGGTTTATAACTTCTACATAAGCTTGTAAGCTTTTTTTTTTAAAGTCAAAAATAGGGTTGTTAGAAAAGCCGTGACCATCCTTTACAAAAGACGCACTACTCACCAGTGACACTTTGCAGCAACCCTCCTCCACTCCATATTTTCCCATTTTTGCTGGAGCTGGGAATGAGAAACAGCTAGTGCACTATTAAAGGAGCAAGATTTAAGTGTTGGGTTTATGCTGCATTCAAGGGAGAAAACGAGAACCTCCCAGAGGTCAGTCAAAACCTGAGAAATGCTTCGATTTATTGTTTCAAATCACTGGAAAATCCATCCGTTGCCCAGTTCCCTAATTGTGACCATAGAGAGAAATAACTGAAGCAGGAGTCTCAGAATCAGCCTTTTGCTTTCACCTGAGCCTGATCTTAGATCCCAGCAATGCAGGAAAATTATAGTGAAATGTCCTTTTGCAGGCAAAACAACCCCAAACCTGAAACCCAACCCAAATAAAGACCGCCACCACCCCCCAAAACCCAACCCAAACAAACAGCACCAACAACCCCCCCAAAAAGCCACCTCAACTCTCTTTTTTTCTTTTCTGGATAGTTCTAAGAAAAAACAATCTTAAAGCTACTGGAGTTTTCTCAGGCAGTGAAAATTCACCTGTTCCTCCTGTGTAGGAACAAAACTTTCCTATGGCAGCAGAGCAGGAGACCTGTACCAATGCCTTGAGGACATCCTGATGGGAGATGGGCATTCCAGCTTGAAGCTTTGCCATCTTTGCCCATCCCATCCATATGGGAAGCACTGTCCAACACCACCTGCTTAAAAAACAATTCCTGATGATGTTTATATGGTGTGTAGCTTAAAGTTTCAAGCCTTCTGGTGGTGAGGGCTCTTCTGTTGGCCTCCTCCAGGGCCTGGCACATCTCAGGGCAGGGTAGCACGACCCAATTGCAGAGCTTAGTAACCCAAAAAGGTGCCAATGCCTGTAGCTTCCTAACCTGCCTAGGGGTCTCTCTGCTCAGGTTTAGCCCCAGCCAGGAGGAAAGGAGCTGATTGAGGGAATCCTCCTCCTGAACTCACCTATGGCCAACCATTAGGAAGGGAATCAAGTCACTGTCCTCTCCCTCTCTGTTCTGTGGTGCTTCGGGGGATGATTACATCTACCTCAGACAGATAGGCACAAACATCTCAATTACACCTAAAAAGGAGCATAATTAAGCCTAAATTGATTCAAACGGAGGCAATTAAAGCAAAACTCAGATCCCCACCGGGAAGCAACAGCGCATCTTATTTTTAACTCATAACCACAACGAAAATCACAATTAAAGGGCAGGATTACACCCCTCCCCGACACTCAGACTAATAGGAGCGCTTGAACAAACTCCTCGGTGGAGCGGCCGTTCAGCACCATGGCCAGCGCTCCCCGCTTATAACACCCTCCCAACACTCAACGGGCAGCTGCCTGTTGACCCAACAAGAGGTGTTGGCCCAAGGACTTCTGCCACCTCCTTCTTTACACCGAGCCAGCAGCAGCCCTGCGGTGCTCCCTTAGATGCTTCACCCTGTATTGTGGTCATTGGAAAGGCCACAATGAACTTACAGAACCATGGAATGTTTTGGGTTGGAAAGGACCTTAAGATCATCCAGTTCCAACCCGCTACCATGGACAAGGACGCCTCGCACTAGACCATGTCACCCAAGGCTCTGTCCCACCTGGCCTTGAACACTGCCAGGGATGGAGCATTCACCACTTCCTTGAGCAATTTCTGCCAGAGCCTCACCATCCTCACAATAGAGAACTTCTTCCTTATATCTAACCTGAACTTCTGCTGTTTAAGTTTGAACCCATCAGCTCTTGTCCTATCACTACTGTCCCTGATGAAGAGTCCCTCTCCAGCATCCTCGTAGGCCCCCTTCAGATACTGAAACCTACTCTGAGGTCTCCACACAGCTTCTCTTCTCCAGGCTGAACAGCCCCAAACTTGCTTTGCAACGATGCATCTCCCAGCCTTGGGTAGGTCGAGACTTGGAGTAGGGTTGAATTGGTGTTGCACTGTACAGAGAGCAAACAAGAAGCATCAATTAGAAGTAATTACCACCCCCTCCCCATAACTTAAGAGGCTAATATTAGGCTTCATTTTTAAGAAAGGTAATTTGACGACCATAAATTACAATTATAAAAACTTCATTAGAGTCAGTAGCAATCCATCCACCATTGTTCTAATTACACACTGTAGGAGTAATGAATGCTAATGGTTTAATGTACAATAATTACCACAATTGAAAAATAATAATAATACAGAACAACCTCAGTTATCCAAATGTCATGGGGGATGTGGAATGGGTTGGGGTAATCATGGTTTCAGATAATTGAGGGGCTCTTCAGCATGATTAATAGGTGATATGACCTCTGGGTGGGGAATGAGGGGTTTTAAATGAATGCAGTCTGGTCAAGTGAGGTAAGGCACTGTGCAGAGAAGAAAAAAAATCAGGCATTTTTGTCTTAGCTTTGGATTTTACTGGACATTGCTGCTCTGAAGTGGATTTACGGGGTTTGCAACTGAACTGTGCCACCTCTTGATGATTTTCAGGTGCGGCTGGCAGGGCTTGAAACAGAAATACACATCTATGTTTGATGTGCTGGGCAGAGCACAAGAGGCAATTTCAGCCCCTTCCACACAGAAACACCACCGAATCATGAGGTATTTCAGGTGGGACAGGACCTCAGGAGGTGTCTACTCCAACCTCCTATTCAAAGCAAGCCCAGCACTGAATTCAGGCCAGGTTTATCAGAGATTTGTCCAGTGTCTGAACCTCAAAGGATGGGGATCCCTGGATTTGCTTTGGCCTCTATATTTCACCACTCATTTATTCTCACAGTGAACTGTATCTCCTTATATCCCATCAGATTCTCCCCTGAATTAGTTTATACCCACCTGCTCCCATCATACACCTCGACACCCCCATTTTACTCAGCCTCTCCTCCCTCCAGCTCCCTGAATATCTTGGCATTCCTCCCCTGAACTCATGTTTGTTTATCTACACCTTTTTTCATTTATTTATTTTAGTCTACCCCAGGAACAGGGTTTTACATTTGTCCCTGTAACATTCCACCTTTCCTGCCAGCCAGTTTCTCTAGATCCCTCTGGAAGGCTGCCTTACCCTACAGCAGGATGACCCCTACAGCAGGATGAACCACCCAGAAACTTGACAAGGAGCTTCCCACCTCATCCTCCAGGTCACATATTGCACAGGATGAGCACATGAAACAGGAGAAGCCTCAGGATAGACCCCAGAATAACTCTGCTTGTAACATCAGATAAAGATGAAATAGAAGGATTGACCCCGGCAATCATTCCTTTGAATGAATTGCTCAGTGTGCTCCTACGTTTGAGCCTATTCAGAGGAACTTATCTTGCAAACAAAACTGTAAGATTTGCTGTCTTATCCTGTAGCAGCAGGTTGTCAGCTGGATCAGTTACCTTGCCAAGTCACTCTGCCACCCTGGCTTTGCTTAGGTTGGGACACAAACTTAAGCCAAAATAGTTTCTACAAGCAATGAATGACCAGGTCCCCTCACCAAGCTGTTTCACAGTACGAATGGGTTTATCATAGGAAATCAGTTTGTTATCTCCCCTTCTTCTAACGCACGCTGCACAAGGAACATGAAAACCATTGCAGACTACAGAATGTGGTTAAAGAAGAAAGAAATCAAGTCTCCAGAACAGCAAATGAAGCAAGTCTGTTGTATCAGGAAGCAGAAAGGAGATACTAGAAGTACAGAACCGTAGATCACCAAAAAGTGCCTTTTGGAGATCCTCAGGGCTGGTACAAGCTGAGCATCCAAGCAGCTCCCCGGTGTTGTGTCCCTAAAGGTGAGGCATATCTTGAAGAGCTTCGTTTGTTCTACCCTGAACCCCCTGCAGCCTGTTCCCATGGGCTGCCTGGGCACTGCTGGGACTCGGTGCTCCTTCTGAGCTTTGTTGGGTGGTGTGAGGGACCAGGAGGCTTGGAAGTCATTGTAAAAAGTCAGGCTTAGGCTTCTTCATACTTGCCTTGATAGGTAGCCTGATAGGAAGAGAAATGCTTGGAGAAATAAGAATTTCTGATTCATTTGCTACAGGGATCAGAAGGTGCCACCTAAACACCCCAGAGCCTTTTCTAGCCTTCACCCTAGTTCTGTGACTAAAGCAGCTCGATAACACCTTGCTACTAAAACACCCCTAAGAAACAACAGTCTGGGAGTGAGGAAACATTGGGCTTTGTGCTCCTATTCCTGCATCCTTGCTGACATAACGCACTGCAGAAAAGCTCACTCACCCTGCGGTGGCCTCTCTCGGAACAGCCCACAGACATAGACCAGCCTGGTTTCTACAAGACATCTCTGGAGCCTGAAGGCAGATCCCATCTATGTCCCATGGTCTGATTAGAAACAAGGAATTCTTGATACGCTTCCTCTTTAATAGGATCCTAATTTATAAGAATGCAGATAATATATCAATGGAAATTAACTTCACACTTTTCTTACACTGGCAGGTTGAGCTGCAGGTGAGTGCAATGTAATTAAGAAATTAAAAGGTAATTTCCACATATGCTTTCTGCTAATCTAACTCAGCAATCATTTAATTTACAGCAGGGGACTGGCAAGGAGGCAAGCCAAAATAAATAAGATAATACTAGGTTTAATCGCTCAGTGGAATGGGAATGGAATGGAGCCAGCAGGGAGAGGTGCGGTGACCCCTCTGGTGCTGCTGGTTGAAAGCAAAGCTTGCTTTTCATTTCACTTCCCAAAGAGTTCCAACTTTCAGCCACCAAGTTTCCTCAAGTTCTGATCTTTTTAAATTTATTTTTTAAGTTAGCTTTAAAAAATCCCTCTTAAAATTGATCTATTTTCTGTGTTTAATTTTTTTGTATGCTATCTGACAATTTGGACTTCTTGATCCCCACGGAAGAGTGAGAGATTTCTTCTAGATTGTTGGATCATTTCCCACTCCCAATATGGAGGAGTAGCATTGCACTGGGAAACCCCTGGGGAAACTGAGGCACAGACTGGCCAAAAGTACAGCTTCTTGGTGGCTTCAGCCCACAGCCCTGATCAAGCCAGCCCTGAAGGAAGGACAACTCAGGGGTCACCCACTAGAGAGGACACTGAGATGGGCCAAGGAGAGCTGATAAGCTCCCAGGACTGCAGAGATTTGTGCTGCATGGCCCCACTGTCACCACAGCTGCTGGACATCAAGGCTGCCTAGACCCTCCTTAGGGATGCTCAGCATCACACAGCAGCTGGGGACACTGGTGGGATGAGGCTGAGCCCCCCTGTGCCCCACCATACACCTTGTCTTACCTATAGGAGTGAGAGAGCACAGATTTGTGCCAACGATCCTTCAGTGCTCCCCTTCCCATGCCATCTATCCAACTGGAGAGGGTGATTCCCCTCCCCGGCCCTCTCTACACCACCAAGAGATCTCCAGTACCTTGCTGAGCTTCAGGTGCCCCGGGCGAGGATGCAAGGGAGAGGATTTGGGCTCCATCTGCGCTGTGGGAACACCGGGAGCCATGCATGCCACAGCTGCCTCAATAGAGGCAGGAGTGCCAGCCCCAGGGCCTCAGCAGGGGATCCTCTTCATGTAACTCCGGCTTTTTGTTCCAAAACCTGAGCTTGGAGGTGAAGGGGGGAATGTTTCCAACCTCCCTGCTGGAGCCCATCCCCTCCTCCACCGCTGTGTCCCCCCATGCAGAAGCTGAGATGCGTCCTCTCATTCTCTGGGGTCCCAGGAGCATTCATATGGGAGCTTAATCCTTCAGAAACACGGGGACACTGGGATTACCAGCTGGAGGTGGAGAGATGGGGCCCATCTCCCCTCGGAGCAATTGGGCTGCCAAGGCAGTCATGTGGCCACCATCCCATCCAGAGACCCTGGTTTCACCTGGGCCAAACAGGGTAGCCAGGACCAAAGTGTAGACCTGCTCTTCTATGGCAAGAAGACTTCGGTGACTGCTGTGACACCCCTACAAGGGGCTGCATTATCCCCTGTCAATAATTTATCTGATGAGTTGCAGCCTGCTTTTGTCGAATGAATTATTCCCAGGTTATATTTGTACTCTTCAAGCAGCTCTAGAAATGGTCAAATAATATTTGCCCAGCAAATTGTTAAAGGCAATTCTTCTGTCACTCACTGAGTGAATTATTCACTGAGCACTTGTTTACCCGGGGCTGCGCTCCCTGTTACCGGAGCTGCTGCGTATGAGCAGGAGGGAGCAGGAGGGCACCTGAGCAAACAGCCACAGGGATGCGTATCTGCCCCAGCCCCTGGAACCCAGCTGGGGTCTGTGCTTCCTTAGGGATGCAGGAAGCATGTCTGGATCTGGGGTTTGGTACATGTTGTGGTAGAGATGGACTTGTGGTCCATACACCGATGTGAGGGGCTGCTGACGGATGCTGCTGGAGAGAAGTGATGCTGCTTATGAAGATAGTGCCAGTATGATCCCTTCCCTTCTTCCCTCAAGCCTGGAAAGAGAAGATGAGTTGGGTGAGTTCAGCCCAGGGCTGAAGCAAGCTGCTTTTTTGGGAGAGGATGACAACCAACTACACACACCAACTACACACACCAACTTCTCTGAAAAAAGTCATGGACACAGTAAACACACCACCTTGAAATATTGCCCAGGAAGCTGGGGAATCATTGAAAGTAATTGATTTTATTCTTAATGAACAATTGTGAAATCATTCTTAAAACAAACAAAAATGTTCCTGTTTTCGTTTTAAAAGCTTAAAAATACAGGGGAGGTTGCAAGATGTTTTTTCTGGTCCAGTTTTTCACTGGTACATCTCTGCTTTCTTATCTTGGCCTCCAGGAGCACAGAAATACTGGTTTAAAACTGCAGCTTTCCCTGATGCTCCAGCAGCAGAAGTGTCTCTTGCAGAGCACATTTTGGTTTCTACTAAAACTGCACAGGTATTCCTGCTTAGAGGAAGCACCTTCTACCCAGCTTCCATAAAGTTCAGGTGAAGAGACATTAACCCAGCCCCAGCCATGGAAAACCTGCAGGAAAATCATATATCTACTCTGCCACATTTGGGGTAACATCTGGGCCATCGTAAACCTGTTAATCCCCTAGTTACCAGGGAGGTGTCACAGGATGCAGTGGGTTCCATGTCCCACCTTGGTACCCATGGTCCCTCTCCTCATCCCTGTCCTCTGCCTTCCTCCCTCCAAATATCCCACTTTTCCCATCTTGCTGTGAGAATTCTTTTCCTTCACCATCTATTTATGTATATTGGTTTTCTCCTTTAATCTCTCTCCTGTCCCTCTCTCCCTTTCTGGGGATTGCCACTTGCTTTATCTACACATGAATCTAATGCCCCCTTGCAGCATTCCTCCAAAATAATGGAACTCAGTGACCATCCCAGTAGCTGCTCCACAACATTGGGCTGATCCTGCCCTGCCCAGGGTCACCCACCCTTGGAATGCCACAGTCCTGCCCTGTGTGAGTTAGCCTAGAGCATCTCCCTCCAGTCCAAAAGGTCTCCACCTCCTCTTTGAGTCATCCTCCAGCCATATCCCCACCTCCCTCCTGGATGAGGCCATCAGCCATGTCCCCATGCTCGAATGAGCCTTTGCACCTTGTTCCGCCCGTCATGGTCTGTGCACCACCTGCTCTTCCAGGAGTAGTTACCAGAATTCATCACAGTCCTCTTCAGAGAACCTTCTCTTCCCCTTCCTCTTCCTTTTCTCCTTCTCCTTCCCCTTTCCTTCCCTTTCCCTTCCCTATTCCCATGCACACGCGTGCACACACACACGTGCACACACACGTGTGCATCCCCCCTTTCCCTCCCTTCCAGCCCAACCCCAGGGCTGCTGTGCAGGAGGATGTATTTCATATGCATGGCCTGGGATGGTCCAGGCTCTCCAGCCAGTAATTCACTGATTGGAAAACGTTCCAGGGAAGAGGCTGAGGATGGAGAAGCAGGAGCAGGAGGGGGGAGGGAGCCAGGAGGGATGAGATGGGAGTTCTCAAACTGCGAGTCCTAATACTAAGCATGTGGCCATATATTATTTTAATAAAGCCAGCACATCCTGCGCTCACGACAGCTGCTGTTCCCTTGCTCTCATCCTGTGAATCTCATTTATTCCTCATTAGCAAAATCACCTGTTTGTCAAATAGGGACAGAGCTGGAAGACATTAAATTGTGCAAAGGCTGGTGGGGGCCTGGGGAGTGCGGGAGGAGGAAAGCCGGGCTCCTGCGTACAGATTGAAGCCAGAACTTGACGAAGATCTCTTGAAGGTTGAGATGGAAATGAGGATTTGGGGGAGTGGGGAGTGGATTATGCAGCATCTTCAAGTGCTCTCACTGGGTTTTTTCCCCCCTCTGCCTATTAGCATCCTGGGAAATGGTGCTTTACAGTGCAGGAGGGTTCAGAGGCACCCAATCCATGGTCACCCATCACCTGCTGAGCAGCAAACAATTTAAATCCACCCATCAGCAAACAATTTTCCCTTTTGGAAGAGGCTGGGTACAAAATTTCATCTGATTCACTGTTATTGGTTTAGGGTTTCTTTAAATCGAGCAAAGACGTCGGTGGGACTGACCTGTTCTGTCACAGAACCAGGGTTTTGATGAATCAGGATTTTCCACTAACATTATAAAAAATCCCTGGACTGCACTAAATTAAGCGTCTGTCACCCCACCAGCCTGGCAATGGAGGCTTTTTCTGCTGGTTTTGCAGCTTACTTGATGCTTTTCCTAATGCCAGCCCTGGCTTTTCCCTTTATCAGTTGACTGACATGAGGGGAAACAGCTGGCTGAAAATCAAGCTGAAATTCTCCCTGGTTTGTTGGAGTTTTGGTTCAAATTGGATCCAACCCAACCATGTGTGCATGAAAGATACAGAGAGAAACTTGGGGAGGACGGGGAGCCCTCAGCATTCCCACATGGCTCTGGTGTTTTTACCTATCTGCTCGCCAAATGCTGGGTGGGAAAGACCCAGACGACAGCTCCCACGTCTCCAGCTTCTTCAGGAAAACCTGACACTCCACATTTTTCCCAAGAGGCTATTTTGCTTCTTGGAAAACTCCAAGGACCTGGGAGGGTTTGATCCCAGCAAGCAGTTCAGGGCTGCAGCTGAGGTCCATCCAATGGGATGTCTGTCAATCCCAGCCCTCCATCCCTCAGTCAAGGTAAAGCCATCTGGGGTCTACAACAGGAGCCACCAGCTCTTGGGAAGGTCATTTTTAAACTTGAGGGGAAATAGGGATTAGGAGGTGAAGGAGAAGACTCTGTCTGTCCACATTTTATCTACTTATTCCCTTCCTCAGGACACTTTACCTCCTCCCCATTCTTCCACCCATTTCCCCATCCAGCTCCTCTCCCCACTTCTCCATCTTCCCACTACTGTTGAATTCCTTCCTCCCCATGCTTTTTGCATGTCTCCAGATCCATCTCACAGCCCATTTGTGTCTAGAGGAATGCATATGGGGACATTCAATGTCCCAGCCTGGTGGCCCACCACTTGATAACCCAGCCCTTTGTGGAGACCCTTAGTTACCCACCTCCAGGCTGGCTGCAAGGCTGGGGGGCACAACAGTGACCCCAACCCTGACCTTGCAACTGCTTTTAACCCACCTGCCCATCTCCACTCCCCATTGCAGAGCAGAACCTGCCTGCACAAGGGTCAGGGACTCCTGGAATGGATGAGCTGCACCCAACCCCCCATGTCTGGAGGGATGGATGGGGTCGCACTACCCCTCCCTTGTCCCAGCCACCTCCTCCTGGGTACCAGCGATGTCCCGTTCCCCATCCGCACCACCACTGCATGTCGATGCCACTGTGTCCCCCCCGCCCTCGTCCCCCCCCTTCCCTCCTCTCTCTGAAAGTCATCAGGCCTAGCGAGGTCTTCTCCCACTTATGCAGCTCATGAATATTTAACAGCATCTGCTCCGGAGGCGATAAAGCCTACCAATCCTTGACAAATATGGCCTAATCTTTTCAATTTCGGGGTGCAAATATTCCTTCAGAGTCCTGTTTGTCACCTAGATTAATGACTCTGCCTCCCATAATCCTTTGGTGCTAATTCAAGTGGTGGCTACCAGGACGGCGCATGGCGGAGGGATGCTGGGACACATATGAAGGAGAGATTACTCACTTGAGGGCCCTTTGCTGCGGAGTTTTGTTCCTCTGTTGGCAGTGGGGATGAGGAGGGAAGTCTGGGTGTTTGTTTGTTTTTTCCTCTTCATAGCTGCTGAATATCCATCCTGGATCCATTGTGGGCAAGGGGGGATGCTGCCACTAGGTGATGGGAGACACGGGATTGTCTCCAGCCCTGGATCCTCATTTTATAGAATAATAGGATGGTTTGGGTTGGAAAGGACCTTAAAGTCATCTAGTTCCAATTGTTTGTCATCTAATGCAGACAGTAGCTACTGGGCCACTAAACTTGCTTTCCAGCAGCCCTCCAAGCCTGGAAATGCTCTTGGGCTTCACTTCAAGTTAAGCTCTATCCCAGGGGCTGCATTCAGCCAGAGGAAAGCCTTCCCTGCCCTGGTCCAGCCCCACTGGTTCCATGCTAGGATCCCTCCTCACATCGTGGTGCCTGCCCCCGGGTGATGCAGGGTGCAGGGCTGGGTGATACTTCTGCTCTCGGCCATGGTTGGTAGAGAGGTGATGGTTTTGGCTAGGCTCTGGCCAGTGTTGGAGTTGATGGCACAGTGTGAGAGCTGTAGCAATCACCGTAGCAATCACCCAAACCAACACACAGCAGAAGCCCAGGCACCCCTGGGCACATCAGACCTGCTGTTTGTATTTACTTACTCCTTGATCAAGAGAGAAAAACAGAGAGAGGAGTGAGGAGCAGCGGATGGGAGGGCGTGGAGAAGGAGGAAGAAGGGTGGAAATCAATGCTGGGGCCAATCATTGGTACTGACAACTTTTCTAAGGGACTGATGGCTCCATCCATCGCCCCAGTGCCCCCATGGGCAGCCAGAGGGACACCCGCAGCCCAGCTAAACATAGCCGAGCATCCACAAAGGCATTAACGGCCAGCCAGGAATCAAAGATTTGTTATTACCCTGCAGTGGAAAAATGTCTTGGCTGGGTATATTCATCACTGCTCCAGTCCTCAGGGGTGGAAATATGTTGAGATTGCAGATTATTTATTTATACTGGGGAGACGGGATGCTGGAAGGAGTTTCCTCCTCTCTGCATGTGCTGCTGCATGACACCAACTCGACCGGAGGCTCTGGGGCTGCCTGAGCGCTATGCGCTGATTTACAGCAGCTCGAGGCCCTGGGGTTTGGAGCATCCTTTCTATGAAGAGCAGAAAGAAACCTGGAGACCCATTGGAAAATCTGCAGGTGAAACTCTCAACACCATCAGTTTGTGCCACTGTTTGTGTTGCAGGAGTACACCTATAAACACAGGTGGGTTTGCAAGGAAGGCCCTTGAGATGCAAGACTCCTGGAAAGAGGGTCCAGAGAAACCTCTGGTCCTCTCAAAGCATAATTGTCCACATAGTTCTCTCTTAAACCACAACATATGGAAGTATCTGAAAGGCTCCAGCGTGGAGGATGTGAGATCATGAAGGTTCTCATAAATAGGATGATTTTTGTTTTCTCTGGCTATTAAGAATTGTTAATAGTAGGGCAGCTCTAAAACAACAGGTCAGCACCTGGATGTTCCTCTGAAAAATTACTTCACTTGGGTATAGGAACCCTCTAAGATCAGGACACTGAACCAAAAGCCTTTTGCTTTGGGTGCGTGCAGGAAAGCTTGTCCTGAGGAGAACACCCTCTCTGTTTGCTGGGTGGGAAAAGCTGCCAGCTGCTACAGGGCACTGCAGAGCACTGTGAGTAGTTATGGCTCATGAGCAGGAAGGAGTTATTTTTACTTTTGTTTCACTTTTCCATGGCAGAAAGTGTTTTCTCAACCAGGCAAAAATAATATTGTGGATAAAATGAAAGAAGGAAACCCTCTATTTTTGTAAGCAAAATATGGGGGTGGGGAGGAAGCTACTTTTCACCAGTCAGACACAGAAGAAAACTTTTGAACAAAGCAAACAAAGAAAATCTCTGTGTTTGTTTCCTCTTTAAAATACTTTGGGAGGAAAAACCACAAATCCCATTTCCCGACTCAGTGTTTCCTTCTGGCTCTGCAGCTGACGGTCGCTGTGGTTCTTGTTTTCTCTTAGCTGATTTCCACACCTGCTACCGGCTTTCACTGGAGGGTTCATGCTGGCTATTCCGGGAAGCACTTACAAGCTCTGGGAGTTTTGGGGGGGATTCCAGACCCCCACCAGGTACCCAGGGCAAGGGCCATGCAGGAAGGAGGTACAGCCACCCTGAGAAGCGATGCTGGTCCCAGCACAGCCAACTGGGTTTTAGTTTGAACTGAGAATTGAACTCCAATGTGAGGGGAGAGGAGGAACAGGGAGGGATGGGGGATAATGATGCGGGGTTAGTGCCAAATCCCCGACCCCCACCACAGCCAGCACCAGCAGCTCCAAGCAAAGTTGAAAAGACTGGCTCAGGAGAATAAAAGCCCACTGCAATGCAAGGGGATGGTCCAAGCAATGCTCCACTCCCTCCACCTAATCCTCTTCCCTACCCCCATCACCCTCCCATCCCTGGAAAATCGAGAATATCAGGGCAACCCGCAGCAATTTGCCCTGCAGATTCCCCCGTGCAAGGGTGGGATCTGCACTGCTGTGAAGTGGCATTGAAGGACAACATCAGCCCCATTTCACAATCTGCCCCTCTGTACCATGCTGCCCCACCACCTTGCACGGGTACCAGGGCAGTGGGAAGCACCCCAGTGCTGCCTGTGCTGGCATGTGTGCTTCCCACTGCTCCCTGCCCCCTCTCCTCCTATTTTCCCCCTATTTCTTTCAGCTGAGCAGGCTCAAAACGCAAAGCTGGTGCCTTTGTAATAGCGCAGCATCGTTAGGGCCCTCCTGAAACCAGGGCGGGGAGAGGGGGAGAGACCGGCTCATTAGCTGGCCGCTTTGAAGTGGGCTCTGTTTGGGGTTCATTTGTATGCCAGCAGAAGGGAAACCTCTGTGTTTCAAGGATGTTTTTTCTGGAGGGGCTTCCTGGAAACATAACAAACATGACCCCGAGGAGCGCTCCCCCAGCCCACATAGGCAGCACAAGCAGGCGGGAGATGAAACACAGGCACAAAGGCAGCCCAGCCAAGTTCCCTTGTTCCATGTTTCCCCCTCCAAGTTCCTAGAAGCCAAAGCTGGCGCCAAGCAAGTCTGTTTGCTGCACAAGTGGTCCCTATCTGAGCTATAGGGATCTCATGGCTCAGCCCCACATCTTCCCATCCTCCCTGTTCACAAAGAGCAGAGAAGCAGGAGCTGGTTGTTCCTCCCTGGAGATGACACAGGCAGCCCAGAGATCATGCTAGGTCTGATGCCACCATGGGTTTACCGGGGTCTGCCCTGCTGTCACCCCATTTGCTATGACTGGATGCCTGGAGATAGAAATCAAGCTGTAACTCTCAGTTTGAATCAACATGAAAAGGCGCAGAGTTGGGTTCCCCTCTGAGCCGCAGTTCCCTGATATACCATGCAGAGCCAGTGCTGGTGGGCTGCTCTCCTAAGGAGGCTATAACCCTTCCTGCCCCATTGCCTCAAAGTAAAAGAAATCCCGAGCCTTATGGTGCTTTGAAGGATCACAAAACACATTCCCCAGGTTCTCTGCCTGCTCACTGCTCCACTGTGCCTGCTTTGGGATGAAGGATGAGCCCCTCCATCCCACCCCAGCCAGCAGCTCCCACCAGGGCTGGTGGGAATTCCCAGGCAAGGAAGCAGCAGCCCTCAATAATAGAACCTGGATGGCTCTACCTCTATCACCCTGCCTCTACCCTTTCCCTTCAGCAGTCTCTTTCTCTGCCTGCCTCTCCCTGGCTCCATCTGACTCTGCCTCCCCTTCTCCCCCTGCGGCGCTGCCGGTGACAGGGAGCGCTTGGAGAAAGACGAATTGAAATGACACACAGGCTCCAGCATGACTGCTGGGGTGATGCATGGGGAGCCGTCACTCGGTGCTTGTCCCGAGTGCTGCAGATGAGGGGCCGACCTCCTCTGTCAAGGGGTCAAGGACGTTTGGAGGGCAGAGTGGCTAGACTCCGGCGAGTAAAACGATCTCTTTTGTCCATGCTCCTGCCAGCACGCTGGAGCACCTCAACTGCAGCTTAAAGCAGGCAACTTCCCAATGCTGTTTCTCCGTGCTAAGTCTCTTGCTTTCTGCCAGAGAGCAGCAAGGAGTCATCCCAAATCTCCTCCTGATGGTCCCAAGGGATGACCAAAACATGACAAGATGCTGCTAGTGCCAGGATCCCAAATCCTGTCTCATTCCAAATGGATTTGCATTAACACTGAAGTAGAGATGGGACTTAATACAGCAGACCTTTGCAAGGGCCAGGCAAAGCCCAAGGCTGATGGTGGTGAAGAGCTCTCCCATCATCTGCATCATTTCTCCCCATCACAGGGAGGCCTGAAGTCCCTTCCTGTGACCTGCACCAAGCTGAGGTGTCTCAGGAGCAGCTTGGCAGCAGAGCAAGTGCTACCAGAGCTGCTACCCCCCTGGTTGGAGCAGCTTGCTGACCCCTATCCAGCCAGCAACCTGGCCTGTCACAGAAGGACACACTGGGCTTTGTATCAACTGATGCAATGGGGAAATTATTTTATCATCAGCTCACAGGCAGGTGAGCCTGGGAGAGACCTCTGTGGGCCACCTGCCTTCAGCTTCTCCTAGGCAAACCTGGCTGAAGTCTTCAGCTTCTCCTTTGACAGCACTGTGTTTGTAGGGAGGAAGCTAATCCCCCTGGAATGTTGTCTCATGCTTTGGGTTGAAGATCCAGTGGACTCCAGCCTGGAAAAAATGGTTAAACGACTCTATCATTCTTCAAAACGCTGTTTCAAGATGACAGGGAAATTCAGGTCATAGCTACAAATTCCTGTCAAATTTGGCAAACCAGCTTGCCTAAATAAATGTGTTTCTAACAGAGATATCACACTGGAAAAGTTGGATCATTTCATCTGAACGGTTTTAACTGAAGTGAAACAAATTCAGATCTTTCATTTGCTTTAATGAAGGAGGAAAATAATATGTTTAAAAACAAATAATACAAGGTGGTTTATTTCTAACCAAGCATTTCAGTTGGCTCAAAAGAAAAAGAAAAACCTTTGTTGGCGTGGGGAGAAAACTGGTTTAGCCTCTTGAGTAAAAGCAAAATAAGAATCTTCTCTCCAGTAAGCCACCCAAAATGAGGTGGGATTTGGGAATCCCTCATGCCTGGTCCCATTGCTCCCAAGGGAGAGGTACAGGGTTGACATCCCCGTCCGTGCCACCCCATCCATGGCCATAAACCCAAGGCAGTGTGTCGAGCGAGCAGGTTGTGTGAGCCATCCCTGCCTTCTCCCCAGGCTGTGTGCTTGCCAGGTTGGAAAAGAGCAGGGAAGAAAAGGCTATCGCAGGGCTGGACAGATGCAGCCAGTTGGCATCAGCCACTAAATTACCAGCCAATTTCCCTGCATACAACCTGGGGACCTGGGCTTTCAGCTGAGCACATTAAGGCTGGAGCCCCTTTTAATTGCCATAGATCTTAACGTGTCCCTCAACTTTGGTGTGTCTGACAGCCTGGATGGAGCCAGCTTTTGAAGTGAGGCAGTGTTGTTACCTAGTTTATTTAGGGTCTTGCTGGCATGCTCCAAACCCAGTTGGTGTGAGCAGATTCAGGCTTTGGGGCTGATTTCTCTCTTATCCCAGCATGGAGAGCAAGCAGGAACACCATCCCTATGGTTTCCCCCTCTGTGCATGCTGACAATTGAGTGGCAAGTCAAGTGCTGACCATGGTAGGAGCCTGGGGACCAGTGAGAAGGCACAGGGATGTGATGACCCTGTGGACATGCTGCCAGTGCTCAATTGCTCTGAGAGGCAAGACAGGAAGCAGAGAAAGCTGTGAGACCCTTAGCAGGTCCTGTCAGCCTTATTCACACGTTATCAGATGGGGGAAGCCCAAAGGCCTGCGAGGGAGGTAATTAATCTTGGTGTCGAGCAGAAAGGCTCTTGGAGAGAAGGGGGGAGGTCAAAATGAAGCATGGTGTGAGGAGAGATGGGAACTTTGCAAATGCTTGAATGGTTTTTTGCCCTTAATGTGAAGTTCACCCCACATCTGAAGACACCTTCATACTTCCCCCCTATTTAATTTGGATTTTTATTTGGGATCATCAGTTTCTCCTCACCATAAAACACATCATCATCACTGTAAAGCACTTTTATGACACCTTTATCTGATTATCTGAAAGTACTTAATCAGCATTAACTCATTAAGCTTCCCCATGGCCACAGCAGGAGGAGGCAGGGGTCTGTGCCTGCTTTGAGAGCAGCCCTGTGCAATGTGGATGGTTGAGGCTGCAGCTGGTGTCAGAGCCACAGCGTCACTTGGTCCCTGGCTCCACGAGCACTGCCACAGGGAACTTACTGCTTTTCCTCCACAGAGCAAGGCTGAACTGGATGGAGATAAGGTTTATCTGGTAGGTGGACCTGCACCATGTATTTCAGTGGTCAAAAGAAGAGCACCTCACACTCTCCCAGCATCCCTAAAGAGGTGTGAGGGCTGCATCGCCTGGTCCTTGGGGTGGGATTGCTGTGGTTTACCTGCTTGTCCTAGTGTAATACATAGGATGATATAATAGAATAATAGGGTCTTAGCCAGCTCTGACAGAAAAGAGTTGTTTAAACAATCCTCCTGGCTCCCACATGCTATGACAGCAAAGAAAAGAAAGGACATACCTGACCACCCCACAGGGGCAGTGGATGTGGGTGCTGCCAGCTCCCCCTCTGGACAGATACCCCCTGTATCCCCTCCTGCAGTGTGCCAGGACAAGGCATCCACACACAGCATCACTCAGTTATTCAGAGATGGCCACTCTCCTGGCTCCGGTGGCAAATTAGACCCCTGGAAAGGGGTGGTGGGCAGGGTTGCCCATCTGCTCCTGTTTTTGTCCATCAATTAGGCCTCATTTCCAGCGTGCTGACTGTGGTTCATTGGTTTCCGCTTCACGTTCCTTGTGGTTTCCAGACACCGTTGCACAACAGCTCTGTGCTGTCTCCAGAGAGCTCTTGCCTTTGGATTCATGCCATTTGTTTTTCCCCTCCTTTTCTCCCCTGTTTCTTAGCTTCAGGCTCATTCAATCAGCACTCCCCCTCAAAGAGCAGACCCTGGCCAGGTACTTCAGGATGGCCACCAGCACCGACCCATTGTTCATCCACCGATGTGTTCTCAGGTGGTTCAAAACCTCTCTGTAGAACATCCCCTGCCGCCATCTCACCAAAGCTACATCCACATCCCCCCAGCTGGCAAAGCCACACATCCCCAGCAGCATTTCCTCCTAATCCAAATCATTTCTCCCTCAGCCTGCTCATCTTCATCAATCCTTGCACCCGTGGGCAAGGATTTTCACACAGAGCAGGTCCTTGCCACCTCCTTGCCCATGTATGGAGCTGGTGTCACAGCCACATGGACCATCAAGGTCCTTCCCAGCTCCAGCTTGTCCTCCAGCCATTTAGCCAGAAGAAACTTAATGCTCTGGGCAGTGCAAACATCTCTCTTCAAATCTAGGGCAGCAGGGCTGAGGGGACAACACTGGTAGGAATGGGACAGAAGAGACCCAAAACCAGGAAGGAGAAATCATAAAGTCTATTTATTTCTAACACTACTTCAGCTTTGCAAGCTTGGGGGGAAGGACTTTTGCCTCTGGGCTTGGAGAGGTAGCCAATTCTTCGATTTTCTGGACAAAAAAAAAACAACCCTGTGCTTAACAGGGTAATGCAAGTGATACGGGTTTGGGATTGGATTGGATTCATGCCCTGGGTAACCCTGATTTTAGGGGGAAAAAAGTGGAATTAGGGGAAAACATGTGCTGATGAGACTTTGGGTGCATGGCTGGGGCCTCCCTGCCCACCCAAGGGTGCCAGCAACCCCCCTCCACCAGGCAGCCTATGCTGGGAATGCCCCTGGATGGGCTTGGGGACAAACCATGGGGGTCTCCCACACAGTCCCAGCCGGCAAAGCTGGTGTGAGGTACCCCAGGACAGGGCTGGGGCTCAGGAAATGCATCTGGGGCTCTGCCCTCCGCAGTTCACCGCCACCAGGCTCTCAGGTGCCAGGTAGGGTTTTGGTTACCCATCACACAAGCCTCGTACAAAACCAAAGCATCACTTTGTATCCCCAAATCAAATCATCGACTCTGGCAAAGAGAAATAGAAAACAAATACCTTGGCGTGTCTGTGGGTTTAGTCTGTGACAGTGTTGTCAGGCAACAGAAGTTCATGGAGACTCCTCCCTTATATTTGAGCTCCTATCCTGACCTTTCCTTCGCTGTCTGGACAGTGGTGCTGCTGTATTCCATCCATCCATTTTTACCTCCAAAAGACATTATTATTTCATTCCTTTTGCAGCTCCTGATGGCCAAGTAGTTCTTCTGCTGATAAAGTTGAGCACCAGTCAGTAAATCAGTGGCAACAGAAGTGCTGAATCATTAAAACTTATGCTGTAATCTATTTTAGCTGGGTTTAGAAGTGAGTGGCTGGGAGAGCACACATACACTCTGCCTTTGGTACTGAAACAGGGATGCCCACAGGAGGAAGGCAGGCAGCATCTCTGCCTGGAGAGCCTGAACACCCCTTTTCTCTCCTTCTTCTGCCCATTTTTGCAGGCTTTGGTTAGATCCAGGTTCAAACTAAACAAAATTGATAGTGCTACAGGGCTACAGGTCCCTGCCTGACCCAGTGTCTGGGTTTGTGGCTTGGATCTCATTTTGGGGAGGTATTTGTGTGCATGCTCCAGGACTGCCTGAGTCAGGGAAGTGATATGAGGCTCTGGAGCAATGAAGGGGCTGTCCACACTTTGTCATCTCTGCTACACCACTGCTTTGTTCCTTCCCATCCTGCCCAAGACAGAAAACCACCCCCAAATCATCTCCATGGCAGTTGGAGGTCAGGGTGACCCCCGTCAAAGCCCTGCTGCTGGTAAATAGCTGACACCAGCTTCTAGCCTTGCATGGCTGGCATGTCCCATGAAGCACACATACCTCACTGTGCCCATCCATGTAAATCCAGGACTGTGGATGCAGTCAATGGCCCTTAAAGGCAAAATCAAAGTAAAACACCCAAGCCAAAGAAGAGCAATCCCTGCTCTTCCTGGTTGTGGCCAAGGTGGCTCCAGCCCATTTCAGTTCTTGCATGAAGGGAAAAAAGCTTGTCTCCTGTGAAGACTGACTTTGTCCTGAGTTAAGACTGAATAAAGCATTCTCCTTTAAAACTAAAAAAGGCAGTTTCTAAGTCAGGGCCAGCTCTGGTGGGAATAACGCAGATGCAGAGCTGCTTTCTGAGCCCTGGCTGCACCTTTGGGTCAAGCAGGTCTGAGCATGAGCCACCACTTAGTGTAATCCTACTTTGCCAACAGAGATGTAGGTGGGATGCTTGGGCTGGGCACAGCACCTTCCTGCAAGCACTCATCCTCCCCATCCCACAAGTGCACTCCAATGTTGCCATCTTATCCAAGGTGGTGGGGAAGTGAGAAGGAAACTCAGCACTGGGACACGTCATGTGCTCTTTCACAATTCACAAGCCACCTTTTTCCTCCTCTTTACTAAATAGAGAAATGAGTTTCTAGAAGATGTTGGGCAAAAGATCCCAGAGCAATCACAGTCAGGGGAATCTGATGGATCCAGGCATTAGTGGTAGCTCTTTGTCCTCTTGGCTTAGCATCTTGTCAGTCCCTCCTGCCCAATATGGCATTCACAAACAAGTCCTAGGAAGACTGCAGCTTAGGAAGAGGGTAAGGCAAGAGTGAAGGCAACCCTCAGTGATCTGCAAGGAGATGATGCTGCTCTCAGTACCTGAACACCCAGAGCTGTGTCCTGCCACACGGCCATGGCCAGAGGCTCTTGTCCCATAGACTGACCTTCAGGAAAAGTCCCTGCAGAGATGCCTTCTCCCCAGAGCAAACTGCCCAGCATAGAGCCAACTGGAGGGTTACCGTCTCATCAGCTGCAACATCAGCTTCCCATCCAGGCTTTGGAAAGCAGCGTCCCACATGGAAATGCTGCTCCAGCAGAGCCACTTCTATCCCAGACCAGGATGTTTCTTGCCCTCCACGGGTGCTTTTCCTGCTTGTTCCCAAGTGAAGTGACCATTTGTTCCCCGATTTTTCCTTTTCCTTGTGGCCAACAAAGGTGAAAAGCAAAGGGCAGAATCTCCCTGGGCACAGAAGCTTTACACCCCTGGGATAGCTGGATCCTGCTGGGCACAGCAGCACAACCAATGCATCTCCCCAGCTTCTGCAGGACCCTCTGCCCAGGCACATTCCCACAGCTGTCACCTCAAGGAGCTGCACAGAGCTTTAGCTGCTACAAGGGATCAATGTGAACAAACAGTCTCAGTTGTGCCCTGGTTCCTCCCAGGGGCCCTCAGTGATGTTCAGCCTCCTCCAGTTCAGAGGCAACCTCAAACCTGGATAAGATCTCACTCCTACAGTAGTTTCCTCACAGCAGTGGCTTTTGATTGACCCAGCCTGATTCCTGAAGAGGTTTCATAGTATTTCAGAGAGGGAAAGGGCTGGAGGCTCCATGGGCTCCTTTGGGGACCTTCCTCTGGTGTAGTACTGCAGATCCCCAGGGACCACACAACCAGGTGTTCATATTAAACCCTAAAATCAGAGACAAATGGATGAGTCAATAGACAAGTGGATGCAAGATGACAGAGAGAAGATAAATGGAAGGATAAAGAGCTGGGTGGAGGGAATAGCCAACAGGGAGGGAGGGAGGACAGGAAGGGTACCATGGGCTGGCTGTGCAGGCAGACACTCGCCTGATGGATTCAATAGACAAGAGGCACACCAGTGCATTATTTCCCCCTCCCTGGAGCAGAGAAGAGGATGGCCAGCCCCGGGGTCACATTGGGCTCCCTGAGCTCAGCCAAGCAGCAAGCAGGGCCATGCATGAGGCAGCAGCAAGACTCAAGGGGGTGGCTGTTCCCTTTGAAGCAGGCGATTTGGCAGGGCGGCACTTCTGCTGGGCGCAGGCCCCACAGCAAGAGGCTTGGCTTCCCTCCCTCCAGCACATGCTCTCCCTCCCCTTCACACTCCCCATCACACGCCGCCCAGCCCAGCCTGTCTCCCCCCTCCCAGCCCAACCTCATTGTCCCTGGGAGATGCCTCCTTCCCCCTCCCCACCTCTCCCTTCTCTCCCTGGCAAACTCTCCCCCTCCTCCTGGATCCAGCCGCTCTCATAATAGCATCCTTTTCATGGAGACAAATTGTCCAGCCGGGGGCTGCACCTGAGGGCTTTCGCCCTTTAACAAATAGCCTTTTAATTTTCTGCCAGAAGGGCATGGAAAGGGGGGGAGAGGGAAAGACGGGGGGCTGGAGAGGGGGCTGCACAGAGGAGAGAGAATCAATCAGACATCCATCTTCATCATTGCTGCCAAGGGACCATTTGCACTGGCTGGATGCCCCTGGGGGAAGGTGGGGTGAAAAAGAGAAGAGGTTGGGGTGAGGGGGAGGCAGTGAGGGGATGGGGAAGGAGGAGGAGGGGGGTCACAGAGCTACAGCGCCTCTGAAATCCATGCAGAACAGTTGCCCTCCAGGAAGATAAACAGCAACCCTTGGAGCCCAGGGAAGGGAGCAGAGGGTTGTTCTCCTGCTCTTACTCTGCTCTCCAAAGAGGTCTGAAGAAGAGTCAATAGCCCTGGTCCAAGGGGATGCAGCAGCCAAACAGAGCCAGTCTGACCAGGGGAGAGCCTCATTCCTGACCCCCTGGAAGTGGAGAACTCCAAGTGAGACGAAGAACAAAGAAACATGGGGAGAAGCCCCACCAGCATCTCCTAAGTCCACAGTGAGGGAATCCCATCAAGCACAGCTTCCACCACAAGGCAGAAGGGCCAGAAGAGCTCGAAATCCTCCTCTCCATGATGTCTGGACTGCAAGGAGGGAACCAGCAGGCAAAAGCACCAAATCTCCTTCCTCTCCTCCAGAGCCTCTCTCCCTCATGAGGACGCAGTGCCAGCTTTGGCTGGAATCTGTCGCCTTTTCCCAACAACAACGAAGCGAGAGGTTAATTAGATGTTTGCAATCCAATTTACATCCTGTTGGTGAAACCAGCATTTCAGTGTAACCCAGGCTGGCAGCCCCCGTGCCCTCGGTCCTTTGCTATATTTATTTCACAGCTCTGCAGAACTGCCTCAGCCGGGTCAGAACTCTTCCATTATCATTTTATCGCTGCCTCTTACTCTGTAATTACAAGCTGCTTCCATCACCACCCCTCCTCCTCTTCTTCCCCCTCCAAGCACAAGGTGGGAGATGCTGGTCTTGCTTTAAGCTTCTTCTACGATTTGTCTCACCCACTGAGGCCGGGAACAGTTTGGCCCTGGCTTCAGAGATAAGCAAGGGAAGGTGGCTGGGAAAGGGGGGCTGTGCTGTTCTGCTGCCTCCCCATCCCCAAGGATTACAATATTCAGATGCACCGATGAATAGCAATGAGCACTGGAAATGAAGGCCTGGAAACTCAGTGTGGAAGAGGTTGGGGTCAATCTGGCAGGAAGGAGAGGAGCTGCAGAGCCATGGGAGGCCTACGGCATGTTTCTCCATGTGTCCTGTGCCCAGACCATCATTCATTCCCAGACACTGACTGGGAGGGTGCTCTGGCTGGTATGGAAGAAACCTGTGCCAGGATACATGCACAGAGGTGGTCAGCACTCCTATACCTTTAGAAATATAGATGAGGACTTTGTGAGCCCTGTGGACCAGCCACAGCTCCAGCAAACTCCAATGGAAGGGAAGGATCCTTAGGAAGCATCTCAGATGCATATCATGCAGAGCCAGGGACCAGCATGTCTCTGCATATGGGACAGAGACAGTGATGGGGACTCAAGTCCCAGGGTGACATTGCCACCAAAGGACAGTCCCAAGCCATCAACAGTGGCTCATTCCTGGGGTCCATTTGCAGACCCAGGACAGATGGAGCAGCAGCACCAATCACCACACCGAGCACCCTCTCTCTACACTGTAATTCATCCCCTCCCGAAAACACCACTCTTTGGAGTGGTAACAGGAGAGGTAACAGGCAGAGGGATGCTCATCCCTTCAGGTAACATCTTGTCCATAGGGACAACCCATCACAGGACTCAAAACCTGAGTTTGTTTGGGATGGAGGTGGCCACTGCTCCTGCCCTGGAGGAAGAGATGCTGCTTCACTGGGTGGGCAGGGCCTGGATGCAGCCTGACACAGCCAGCAGCACCCTGCTCTGCTGCTAAATCTGGCTCCATTTCAGACACCTGAGAGCACGAGTCAGACAAGAACTTGCAGACAGCATGGATACACACACATGCAGCCAGCTCGATTGCCCATGAGAAGGTTCATGTAATTAACAGGCAGGCAGGTCTCCTTCCATGTGGCAAAGGAAGGAGAGGGGAGCATCTTTCTGGGCCCATCCCCTGTGAGTAGGTTTCTGCTCAGAGGAGCAGGGACCCCAGTGCAGTCTGTGACCAGGACCCCAGGGCCAAGGAGGAATGGACCTCAGGCCCCTTTGCCCAGCCCTGCTGGCCCTCCATGTGCAACATGGGTCCCTTCCCATCCTTGAGGGGAATGAAGAGCCTTTTCCCTGCTAAATCCATGGTGCAGAGAGCCCCTTTCTGCTGGAAATGGCCTAAGAATGGATCTTATTGCTCCTTGGGCTGAGCCACGCTCATATCCCCTGCTCTGTGTGATCCCTCATCATGTGCTGGGATCCCCATATCATCACTGGGGACAGCATTTGATGCCTGTGTCCCTCTCGCACTGTACCATGATCACTCAAGAGCAGTTCCCAACCCCAGGGCACATCTAGCTCTGCCTGTGATGCTCAACCCACGCATGCTGTCATGTCCACAGACAGCACCAAGCACAAAGACACCTTGATCCCTCCCTAAAACAAAGATCAAAGCCTCTGCTCTATGCCTGAGAACACCGCCCCCCTCTCTGCTGCTGGAGGAACATTAAAACCCCATTAACCTGGGGTTGTTATTAATCATGCAACATTACCCAGTGGGGACAGGCCTGACGTGAGTGTCCAGGCTCTCCCAGCTCCACAGCCTGGCTCCAGGTGACACAGGAAGGTGGGATTCGTTTATAAGCTCGAGATTCAGATAATGGATTTCCTCCACAAGGCAATGGAGGAAAGCTTTGGAGAGATTGGAAATAACCACCCTGAGGCAAGGCAGGGACTGGACTCCAGATGCCTCTCACCCCTGCGGATGATAATCCCCTTTGTGACTGGGGTAAGGGCAAGGCAAGGAAACCACAATTTATCATCTGCTTGAACCACATCCATCCTCTGGAAGAAGGTTTCCAGCTGTGCCACAGCGCACACCCAATGAAAGGCCGAGATCCCGCACTGAAATCAACCCCAGAGCTCACTGATGTTCACTTTGGAGACCTGCTAAGGACACAGAGGGGACTTCTTTGGCAGGCACAGAACAGGTACTGCCATGAGAGCAAGCTCTCCACCTGCATGTATGTACATAGGCTGAAGCCCTATCAAGCCCTCACAGTTCCATGATATTAAAGCTTTCCCCTCATGCATAGAAGCAAGCAGGGGGGCTAATTGCTTCTTATGACACTATAATGGTAGGACTATTTACACTAGATTAAAATCCAATTCATAATGAGGTATAATAACTTTGCAAATGCCAGGATTCATCAAAGGGTGAGGAGCGCCGCTGAGACAGAGCTGAGCAGCCTTGGACTTGGGGTCTGAGCCTTGGCATGGGAGGAAAGGGCTTTTGCCAGAGCAAGGTTGAGGGGTTTTTGTTGGCTTCTCCCTCTTTGGTTGCTTCTCCCATAAGTTAAACGCACAGGATGGAGAAAGGGAACATCGGGACTAGCACAGCCCTGGAACAGTTTTACACCCAGGAGGGCGAGGGGACTGCCCGGGGAAGCGAATGGTGCAGAAGAAGGTCTGTAAAATGCATAGAATGGGTGAACTGTGGTGGGCAAGTGGTTGGACACATGCACGGACCTGTGGATGTGCCAGAAACAGGGATCATCCCCTGAGAAAGACACAGATAAACCAAAACCCTCCAGCCATGTTGAAACCTGCTGGGTACCAAGGGCGCTGAGGCAGCCTCCAGACCAGGACTTGGCATTACTGTA
>NW_009918832.1:33299-37523 GCF_000696875.1 Nestor notabilis
CTCACCTGCCTACATGTCACACACCATGCAAGTATCATCAGATCCCCCCAGAAACCTGTTCCACACACTCCCAAACAGCCCCATTCAGCCACCCACCAAGGACATGAGCAGCGACATGCACCCAGCACTGTCACCTCCCCAGGCCCTATCCTGCATTCACCAGGCGAGTACCTGCAGCCAAGGGGAGCATTTCTGTCCTGCAGGAAAGCAAGGGCTGAGCTTGGATCCAGTTTGGATTTGCTTCCTGATTCCATGCCATGTTTACGAATGTGACCTTGAATGAGCTTAGCAGCACATCACTCCTGTCTCATTCAAAGGAGGTATTTATTTATTCCCTGCCAATGACATGGGCTGATGCTGCCCTCTGAATTCCAAATAGGACTCGGCTCTACTTTGAGAATCTGTGTGGCTCTGCTGGAAAACAGAGAGGAAAGAACCCAAAAAGCTGAGACCTGATTTCTTCATTGCTCCCCACATTCAAAGGCTCTGTGCAATTCCTGGATCCCACCAAGTGGGCTTGATGTGGTGCTGGCATTTTGCAGATGGGTTTAAGCAAGGTACCTCAGGTCCCCAGCAAGCACCAAGGTCCTCTGCTAGATAACAGCACTAGGGACTGCTCCAAAGGGCTTTTCATCACCACAGCTAGACCTACAGAAGACAAGCAAGCACCAGGCTAGAAGGAGATGGAAAGGGTGCTCAGGTTAGTGTGAGCTCCTCACTCTCCCAGCATCACTCCGCTATCATTTCACACATGCCGAGTTCAAAACCAGCTGTCTGCTAAACAAAAGGAGATAACAAACTCTCCAGAAACCTAGTTCTTCAGGACACAGTGCTCTGAATTTGTCAGTCATCTGCTGGACACTCAGTACCCCCAGCTTGTGGCTGCGGAGTTGCATGCACTGAGGACAGGGAGAGCTAGAAATAATATTTGGTTTCCTAAAGGGTGAAACCCTCTTCTCTATACAAACTCTTCCTCAATGAGATCACTTAAATAGGTACCCAAAGCACAGGAACATAGGACGAGCACTGAATTCCAAAACCAGCAGTAACCTCAACACTCTTTGTACTTGAGAGAAAACCATCTGAGCCTCAAATACAGAAAAGGCAAACTCAACTGCGCCAAACTCACATTCACATCAGCAAAGGGCTCTCCCTGGTGTCTGAGCTGAGGATGCCCCGTTACCTGGGCACAGCAAGTTCCACCCTATCCTGCCTGAGCAAGGTGAGCCCACATCAGCAGCAAGTCCATGGTAATGAGGCAAGTTTGACATCAGGCTGGAAACAAAAGTCAGGGTCACATCCAGGAGCACAAGCCAGCAACCACCAGACAGATCCATGGTGACAAGATAGGTCCAAGTTGGAAAGTCAGCCCATGGGTTGGGGTCCATATCAAGAGGGTCTATAGCCAGGCATGGACAAGGCTAAAGCAAGTACACCTACAGCAAAGCTCAGGAAGAGAGCAAAGGCCCAGGCCTGAGCTTAAATAGACCTCCCACCCATGGGCAGAGGGGGTGGAAGGAGGCCCCAGGTGAAGCTGGTCAGAGATATAGGAGCCTATTATTGCCCACAGGACCCTGACACCCATTGCCTTCAGGGCTGGGAGACTTGTCTCGATAGTATGAGTGCACCAAGGCAGAAATGTTCTTCCTTGGGCTGTGGGTGTTTGGCTGTTATCCTAGTGAAATTAAGAGGTGTGAATAAAGATACTGTATCTCAAGTGGACTTCCAACCTTTTGGTTAGATTGAAGCCCAGACAATTGGTCCACAGCAACTCCTGGGGGTGGCAGAGCCAAGTGAGTTTTGGTAGCCACAGGACCCTCTCCCTTTGGGCTATGAACTGGTTGTAAGAGTCAGGCCTTTACAAGGTGACAAGGTGTATGGGGAGAGTGTAGAGGAGTATCTCTGAGGTAGGGACATATCTGCCCCATCACCACTACCATGTAACACCATGCTCCCCAACAGGCACCCCAACAGACCCTGCCTTAGCGACTGCACTGTAAGGCTCCTCACATGCTTCTACAGGCAGATCCTTCCTCATGGGAGACAGAAGACGCCCATAAAGTCAACCTTAAGCAGAACACGTGTATGGTAGATGAATCAATATGTTCCAGCTGTAAAGGAGGAGATGTCAAGGAGCCTGACATGTCCAACACAGCAGATGGAACAGGGCCCAGAAAAACCTCCAACCACATGGCATCTCCTAGGATCAATCCAGGAGGGAATGAGGCTTCTTGGCCAGAGTCTGAACCAATTACCTTCTGGCAAATTATCTACCTTCAATTCACCAGCGCTGAGAAGAAAAACACAATTTCGCCCCATTCTGTTCTTGTTTGAGTATAAGAGGGAGAGTGAGCTGGAGCAGGCAGCAGAGCAGAAAGGGATTGAGAGGATGACACTGCATCCCGATGGGAAAGAGCCAGTGGCCACTGCCCAAGTGAAATTCCAACTTTATGATATAATGGGCTTTTTCTAACCAGCGCTTGCTATTAACTTCGGCACTGGCTTAAACCCTCTGGCCTCAGGCAGAAGCAAAGCAGAGCTCATATACTGTAAATGTTAATACTGCTTTAGCACTGTAATAAGCTAAAAGGTGGATGCAAGATCTGGCACATTAATTCCTTTTTTCATCTTTTTAGCACATTTCAGGGTAATATGAATAATAAATATTTGAGCTCATGAAGGTTAACGGATGGATAGCCCTGGAGACTGGGACTCCCGGGGTAGGAAGGCAACAGTTCCCTTCCACATATCGGTGTCTCCAGCAGTGATCCAGGGAATCAGCCTCCTCCAGAGAAGTCAGAAGTGCTTTTTGGCAGGAAAAGAGCTGATGTAAAAACTTGTTGCTGGCATATTTGTTCACACTTCAAATAAGAGCTTTTGGCTTGGTGACTGAATAGAGGTGGATGTTTCCAAGCATCACAAGGCAAAGCTATGGAGAGAGAAAAGAGCCTCCTCCGTCCCAGCACAAGCCCTCATTGAACAAGCCAGGTTTGGTCAGCAAAGGGCCCCCAGACTCAAAGCTGTTTAGGCATCTAGTTCCTACTGCAGCTAGGCCTAGATTGATGTGGACTGAGAAGCTCAGTGGTGGATCAATGTTGCTGAGCATACACCTCCAGAGATCTGAACTCCAGTTGAGTCTCCTCTCACTGAAAGAATGGTCTAGAGACAGAGGCACTGGCTGGATCTGACCCAGACATCTTCATCAGCCCTGAGTCTCCAGGTCTGGCCTTGTTCTGCAGGCACTGGGTCTAACTTACAGGGCTTTTGATGTCTGTGTGCCAGGCTGCACCCACACGACACCTCAGGGACAGCATCTGCAGATGCGGAGCATGGCAAAGGCTGGGCTACTGGGAAAGCCAGCTGAAAAGCCTTGCTGGAGCTACCCATCACCTCTGGATTATGAAAGCACCACAACATGGAGAACAGGGCTTGGGAAGAAAGTCACAAAGCTTTGGCATTCAGTCAGGCTCCACCAGAGACTCGCAGCTCACCCTAGAGCTGTGTGGTCTTGCAAATAAGCAGTCTAGAAGGGATGTGGAACATCTGCTAATCCAGCTTCCCGCTCCACATCAAGACAGAAGCTGTAGTGCTGCTTTTCTCTGTGGCCCAAGGCTGGTGAACACCAGCACCATGGGACCCCAGGACACCCAGGGCATGTCCCTTCCCCTAGTAGCTGGTGATAGGATGGGTGAGGGAGGCATGTTCTGCTTCATAATGTGTCACTTCAGGTTAAGGCGCAGGAGGAAAGTCTTGACTGTGCAGCCAGCCTGGGACAGAGACACAGTCCCCCTTCCTGCCCCTGATGGAGCACTCCAGGAGCTACAGGGGCTGGTGGAGCAGAGGTGTTGCATCCCCCCATCTGATGCCTGGTGCTCGAATCCTGACCAGCGCTGCAGGAAGCTGGGATAGGCAAGGAGCACTGGGCTTGCACCATTCTGGAAGGACACTCGGGGACATAGGGCAACTGGCAGGAGACATGGGAAGGGCAGGCTGGAGAATCACTGCTTGATGGAGAGGGATGCTCAGCAAAGGGCTGGGTAACATAAAACAAGGGGTGATCGCTGCAGGTCACTGGGACCCTCAGGAGGAATCAGCCATGCAGACACACAGCTGGGGACCGCTGATGGCCAGGATCTTGGATGTTGGGGGGCTGCAGCGCTCCTCACCAACCCCATGCCCACCTCCACATGTGCATGCATGTTGCGTGCAGCTGACATAAGCAAC
>NW_009918832.1:37799-45095 GCF_000696875.1 Nestor notabilis
TGACAGCAGAGCCCCCCCCTCCTTCCCTGGCAATCCTTGGGGGATATCAAGGGCAAGGAAGAGAAGGGTTACCTGGAGGAAAGGGTTGCTAAGCAACACCCCCCCCCGAGGGGCATGGAGGAAAGGGTTGCT
This sequence comes from Nestor notabilis, assembly GCF_000696875.1. Classification (NCBI taxonomy): domain Eukaryota; kingdom Metazoa; phylum Chordata; class Aves; order Psittaciformes; family Psittacidae; genus Nestor; species Nestor notabilis. The sequence goes on from NW_009918832.1 coordinate 37,932, forward strand.
AAGCAACACCCCCCCCGGACCCCCCCCATCAAGCACCGCAAACCCAAAACTCGTTCCAGGCCTGCAACCAGATTAGCATATTAATGAGGCTGTAATTTCCCTGGAATTGTCTGCACGTCTATGCCCGCTCACAGCGCACTGGCCCAGGAGTTTGCTATGCAAATAAACTGGTTTTACAGGCTGTGGCTTAATTAACTCATCAAGTTCATCTTCCTAACAAAAAAGGCAGACTAACTGCGGATTAATGGACCTGTGTTTGCTCTTCTCTCTCTCCCTCTCACCAGCTCCCCAAGGCAATGCCTCCCTGCAGACCCTTCCATCACTGGCCAGAACACTGGGTAGATCCTCCATCCTCGCAAGGAGATAAATCCTGGGAAAAGAGATTGGGGGGGTGGGGGAGGATCTTAACACTGCTTCCAGCAGAGTCTGGGAGGTTTCCTCATCGACTTCAAGGGGAATAAGATGGATCAGGCCTCAAGGATGGTAATTACGCCTTCAGTCGAAGCTGGCAGGTGACCACTTATGAGAAGGAGGTGGCACATTGTGGCACTGTCTCTTTAAAATGGTTGTCTCTGTGCAGATCAGGGGTCGGGGATTTTGGGGAGTGGGATTAAGGCACCGTTTCTAGGTGAGCTCTGGCAATCCTGCTCCATCCCTAACAGTGTGGGGTCAGAGCAGGCAAGAAGGTTGCTCTCCCTCCTGGGTTAATTAGAAAGGCCCTTCTTGCCTGCATCCCATGCTCGGTGACATCGTGTCTGTTGAAAATGACCCCCGAAAAAGTATAAGGATTTAGAGAGTCACTGGGGGAAAGTTCACACAGCCCAAATTCTGTGTTCAACAGCAAATCCTTGGAGTAGAGCTTCCTTTAAACATTAGCGTCATTAAGAGTTTATCTCCCTTTCCCTTCCCTACTTTTCCAGTTCTTCTCTTCCCTACTTTTCCTGTTCCCCCCTTCCTTCCCTGGGAAAAGATGACCAGTTTTCTGTAGGACCTGGCTAGCTCTTAGCAGATATTTGGGTACAAATGTCCCTCAGTTGCTCACACATCAGTGGGGGTTCGGAGGCATGTGGAGCTGGGCTGAGAGCCCCGAGGCTGCGTGTGAACTGACTCCATGTGGAGATGAAATATCTGAGCATATCTTTTCCCTTTTATTTCTTGCTGCATTGTCAGTTAATCGGAGCTTGACCTCCAGGAAGGTTTTCCACAGCTGGGAAGGTGGCCTAGGATACTGAATTCCGAGCCTAGGGTGGGAAGGGGGTTTTTTTGCATTCACAGGATGAAATGTGCTGGCCCGGTGCACAGAGCCCCGAGCAGCAGAGAGCCCAGCCAGCCAAAAAAGCAAGGGGAAACTGAGGAATGGAGCTGCTGAGAAGTGCTCAAGGCGGCCCCATGGCCACTCAGCTTGGGCCCTTGGCTTCCGACCCAACAAGCCCCAGCAGATCTGCTGTTCATCACTCCATAGCAACATTACCACAACTCACACACTCCTGGGATCTGCACCATGCAGTCACCCATGGTTTGCTGTTGGGGTGCACAGCTCCAGCAAAGACCACCCAGCCGCTCCATGCACTCAGCTCTGCAGCATCTCCTCAGGACCCCTCAGCAGAGGTCCACATCTCCTGTGGACAAAGTTTAGGAGCATTCAGATCCCACTTGGCTGAAAACCACCCCTCTTCCAGCTTACAGCCACCTTGGGATGGACTTAAGTTGAAGCTTTCTTGCTAAAGTTGGTTTAGACTGGACAAAGTCCTTGAAAAAATCCAACTGCACTCAGAAGCTTTTCTGCATTCACAGGGAAATGGACTGGCTGACCTAAAAGGTCTTTTCCATCTCTAATTTCTGTGGTTGTGCGATTCATCCCTCTTCTTTGAAAGTGTTTCCTACATGAAACATCTAGTAGAAGGGGAAAAAATGATACTAAATAATCTTTTTTCATTTCCTCTCATCATTGTCAGAGATTATGAGAGGTGAGGGATATGTCTGCTATGACATTAGCCAAGCAATGGAACAGAAAAGGCAAACCAGGATTCAGCTTAGCAGCCAAGAAAGAAGCTATTCATGCAAGGTGGGATAGGAAGAGACCTGCTGGAGACATCCTTTCTAGGAATGCAGCTGTTCCTTACTTTCTCAGATCTTGACAAAATACTGAGCTAAAGGAAAAACAAACATCCTGTAAGAGCAGAGGAGTGACCAAGGAACCAAAGAAAGGACCTCACTCAGAATGCTGTTACCAGGAGAGACAAGGAGTCATCATCTGGGGGAGAGCAGCAGAGGAGGGCCCGCACATATAACAGTTCCCCGGGCTGCTCTTTGGGATCACCAGAGCCAGCTGTGGGTTCAATGTTCCCAACATCCTTCAAGGAATTTCTCTCCTATGAGCTTGTCCAGTTTCCATTAAGCTCCTACAGCAAAGAGTTCCAAGGATAACTCATTGCAAGAAGCAGAGATTGTCTTAAATCATGCCTCTACTACCTTCACCTGAGGATGTGAAAAGGGGTTGGTTTCATGTTGGTCTTCTACTAGCTGTTTCATGTAGGAAATGCTATCAAAAGCATCACGTAATCTCAGCAAGGAGACAAAGAACTCCTGAGGTCAGCCAAGACATTCCCCTGGGGATGCTGAAGTGCATCTTTCCATCTTGAAGCACGGGGAGGAAGCAGGAGTTACTCCAAAGAAGGGCATAGGAGAGGTCCTTTGGCTTGTCCCACCTCAGCTCCCCACCCCTTCTCCCCATCCCAGTCTCAGTCCCACTCCCCCAGTCCATACAGCCACATGGAAGTTACCCCATCCCTGCAGACTCTGTGTCCACCACTGTATCCCTCCACTCTCTGTATCTAAAGCCCCAGTGGTGAGGTTGTCCCTTCACCCATGGCTATCTGGTGACTTCAGTTCATAGTGTTGCATCAGCTCAAGACAATTTATGAGGGACAAACTGAGGATCATCACATTACACCTTTTTCCCTGTCAAATAATGCCTTGCATTTGTTAATCCTTCTTATCCCACATGCTCAGCAGCAAACACAGGGTCATGTTGCCGGAAAAAAGAAGCCCCTTTCAACTAGTTTCTGCTTTACAAGTTGAGCATGAGGCTAGATGCATGGTCCCATCAGGTAGTTTCCAGAAAAGCTGAGGAGCCAACATCCAGGGGATGCTCCTGCAGACAGCCCAGCACCACGCATGCAGCCACTAATCTGATGGCATCAGGATGGGAAGGCAACAGGGGACAGAGCTGCTACCCCTAAAATGAAGGGGAAATGGGGGAACATCAATGGAAGAAACCCCTGTAGGGAGACAGGCTCTGCATCTGATCCCAGATTTTATTGGTGATTTGGGGATCAGAGGTGATTTGAATGGTAACTATCCATCTCCATCACCAGGAGGTGTTTATTTGAAGAATTTTTGTGACCATAACATAGGATTTTCAGCTCTTTTTATTTAATTGATTTAATAGATTTTCATACTCTTCTTTTCTTTCATTTTCTGGGAGCAAGAGAAGCCATTTAAACCAAAACCCTTCTTCAGCATCTCTCCTTTGCTGCAAACTACATTTATACAGATTTTTGGTTTTTTAAACAAAGACTAAATGCTCATAGTCAAAAGGATGACCCCAAATATGAATATTTGCCAGGTACCATTTCTCTCCATAAGAAGTACCAATCCTTTTGCAGCCAACATTCCAGGACACTGAAACATTTCTTTTCTCCTATGTAGCCACTACCTCAACAAAACGGGGAAAACATCATTCTGGTGCAGAAGAAGGGAGACAAGATGGAACCTGAGAGGACTAAGTGGTGGAAAGTTGGATCTACACAAGCTGAGACTTGCAATTAGAGATTTCCCTTTTATGATTAATGAGGAGAGTGATAAAAGGAGGGAACAGATTTAAAAGAGGGAGACATCAACTTCTCCATGGCTGAGCTGGTGCCTTTCACAGGGAAGCTGCTGCTTATCCACAAGTCATGGGGCTGGATGCAGAAATTACCAGGCTCATGCTCCATGGGAGGTCAGACTCCATGATCACCAGGGTCCCTTCTGGCCCTAAAATCTATGAATCTATTGATGCTCTGAGGCTTAAAAAGCAGCAGCTGCTCCTATGCAGCACCTAGTTCTCGTAAGCATTTGGAATAATGGATCCATATTGTGCCAATGCATACTAATGTTAATATACATTTGCAGCATACAATGTGATGGCTTTGGAGACACCCAGGTGTCAGATTGAATCAGTGTCAGTGACACACCATACCAGGACTTCGCGGCAGGTCCCTGTTGGCGCCTCCGGTGGGAAGCTTTCGCTTCTTTGAAATTATTATGTTTATCCCTTGTGTTTCTGGAGAGGAAAAAAGCGAAAGAAAGAAAGAGAGAGAGAAAGAAAGAGAGAGAGAAAGAGAGAAAGAGAGAAAGAGAGAGAGAAAGAGAGAAAGAGAGAGAGAAAGAGAGAGAGAAAGAAAGAAAGAAAGAAAGAAAGAAAGAAAGAAAGAAAGAAAGAAATTGTAACAGGCACACCACAGGACTGGTGCCTGCAGTTTCCAGCCTGGTTTTCACCAGGTTAGAGGTGTGCATGTGAGGGAAAACAAAGGAAGATTCTGCGTGAGGAGTGACCAAAGAGTTCAGAGGTGCAGCCTTCTGCTCTCTCTGTTAATCTCCTCTCATGCACCAGTGCAAAGAAATGAAGAGGCAGGGCCAGGGGCTGCCCCTAGCTCTGTGCATGCAGTCCCTGCTGAAGTCGAGGGAAATTGCACAAAGCGTTTGCAAGCCAAAAACCTGAGCCTGCCACTGCCCCATTTAATCCCCACCCTGGCTTTCAAGTGCAGAATCAGCCTGAGATTCTGCAAAGAGAAAACACAGAATTTACTTCCTGCCTTGGGATGGGATTGAGGGGGGCACAAGAGGAACACTCTCACACCTCTGGCCCTGCTCCCTCTGCACCCACAGCCGTGCATGTGAGCACACATGGGTGTGCAAGCGGGTAGAAGCACTCCAGGCTGTGTGAGCAGCACATGGGGCGTCAGGGAGAAGTTTGCACCCCAGGTTTGATCTGCATGGTTTGGGAAGAGGGGGATGTGTGTGCATACACGTGCAATACCTTCACACTTCCATATACACATGCAGATACCTTATCTTTTCATAATAAACATGCCCACATCAGCCTTTCCTAAATTCCCTGCCCAAATTCACTAACATGAGACTACATAGGAAGCTGTCCAAAACATAGAATCAGAGACTCACAGTATGGTTTGGGTTGGAAGGGACCTTAAGATCACCCAGTTCCAACCCCCTGCCACAGGCAGGGGCACCTTCCACTAGAGCAGGTTGCTCCAAGCCCCTGTGTCCAACCTGGCCTTGAACACTGCCAGGGATGGGGCAGCCACAGCTTCTCTGGGCACCCTGTGCCAGCGCCTCAGCACCCTCACAGGGAAGAATTTTTACCTAATCTAATCTAATCTAATCTAAGTACCCCCTCTGGCAGCTTAAAGCCATTCACATAATTTAAAAAACCAAAACATCATTTGTTTACAGTGATATAACACAGCAGCAGAGCCCCAAGCAACTCCTCCCTGGCTTGAAGGGTCATTGTTCCCTTAGCTAACTGCCCAGTAAGCCCCAGTTCTGGGGACAAAGGGGCTCTGTCACCACCCAGGCACTGCAAGGGTTAAGACCATCCCCACTCACTGTGTGCTCCGGGACTCACCTGCAGCAAGGTCTGGGTGGATGGACGTCTCCTTGGGAGTGCCTCTGCCCTGATGAGCATCTTCAGGGCTGGATCCCGCGTGCTGGCTGAGGTGAGGAGCCCTTCCAAGACAGGCCCTTGTCCATCCCCACCTCCAGCTGCGAGAAGTAGCTTCCAATGTAAAAGCTAAACCTATGTTCCCCCGTGCTGTTTTTTGCCCTGCTCCAAAAACAGCAACAACATCATCAAAACCATTTAAAGAAAAATGGAAAGAGATCAACAGCCCACAGGGACCCCACTCCCCTTTAAGACCTCCACCTTACTTCATGGTCCCACATGGTATCCTGCTGCCAGGTCTTCTGTCCTGGCACCTTGGGGAGCCCCAGATACCCAGGTACTGATGGGATATCCCTTGACCAGAGCAGGTGGGTCTCCTTTTGTGGTCCTGATCATGGTTAAGGTTAGAGACAGGTTGTGCATTAGTGAGGACTTGTCAACAGAAGAAAGTGGGGATGGATGAGAAGGGAAGACAGGAGAAAGAAAGCAACGTGGCTGTGTGCCCAGGTGACAGTAACAGTCCAGGAGCACTCACCTGAACTGCACATTGGGAGCTGATGAGGTTAGAGAGGTCCTAAGCACAGTGTCCCCCTTCCCTGAGGCAATGGAGAAGTTTTCACACCCCTGCCCAGCATGAGGTGCCCCTGGCTTTTCACACAGGTTGTGAAATGGGCATTGGAGACCACTCAGCCCCACTCATGGCTCTAAGGTCACCCCAGGAAGGGCTCTCTCCTCTGGCCTACATAGAGAGGAAAACCTCATCTCCTGGTGGAAAAAGATGAGGCTAAGGGACAGTGTCAGCTCCCACAGAGCCTGGGTACATCAGAGAAGGCAGAGCTGCCGAGGCGGGTGTTGTGAGGGCTGGTTTTGTGTGTGCACACATGTGTGTGTGTTAAGGTGGCTGGTGTGTGCATGTAACGTGCCCAGGGGAAGTGTTTGAGAGCTGGGGAGGTAGAGGAGAAGAGAGAGAGTATGGGTGTGTGCAGGGAAGCGTGTGAGTGAGTGGGGTACGTGCACATACGTGGACACACATGAGGGAACACAAGAGACCGTGCAGGTTGGATGGTGTGCTCAGGGAAGGGTGTGAGTGTGTACAGGAAAGGACGAGGCAGACAAAGAGCTGCACAGGAGGGCAGGGGTAGACCCCGGCCCTTCACTGCAGTGTCGGGGCTGGGGTGGGCAGGTGAGCCCTGCCCGGGGCTCCAGTCAGGCGCTGCAGGGGGGCGATGGGGGGTGTTTGTGTGTGCAAGGCCAGGAGCGTTTGTGCAGGAGGGACGTGTCCCAGCGTCACCTCCCCGTGAACTCGGGCTTCACCACTTCGTTTTCTCGCCACCTGGGTCCCCCCGCGGCCGTGGGGCCGGGCCGTGGGGCGTCCCACCCCACTCCTGCACGGCTCGGGTCGGGTGGGCAACGGCCCTTGGGGGGTCGGGTCTAACAGC
>NW_009918832.1:45171-45819 GCF_000696875.1 Nestor notabilis
CACGTCTGCCCGGCACCGGTGGGGGGGGTCCGGTGAGCCTCTGCTTGCGATACCGCCGTATTCGCTAAATTCCGGTCTCGCTGGCAAAGGTGGCTTTCTGCAGGAGGAGAGAAACGGGAAAGGAAAGAAAAACAGAGAGAGACAGAGAGATTGGTACTGGATGTGTGTGAAATGAGAGAGGGAAACGAAAAATAACTCGGACGGGGGGAGTGAGAAAGAGGGGGAGACAGAGAGAGGAAAACGAGATGAAGGAGAAAAAGGCAAAGAGAAAGAGAGAAAGAGAGGAAGAAAGAGAGAAAGAGGAAGAAGAAAAAAGAAGGGAGAGAGAAAGAGAACGAGAAAGAGGAAGAAGGAGAGAAGGGGAGAGATTTGAGAGACAAAAAAGAAAAGGAAAAACAAAAAATAAAAGGAGAGAAACGGGGAAAAAAAAGAAATGGAGAAAACCACTAAAATAAATAAAAAGAAAAAAAAAAGGAGAAAACCAGAAGGGAAAAAAATAAAATAAAAACAAAATAAGGAGAAAAACGATTAAAAAAACCACCAAACCCCAGCAAGCGGGAAAACAGAAAAAGAAAAAGGGTTGAAAAAAAGAAAAATAGGAAAAATTAAACAGAAAAGAAAAGCAAAAACGGGGGGAAAAAGAAGATA
>NW_009918833.1:0-2393 GCF_000696875.1 Nestor notabilis
CTGAGACTTGTTGTTATCAACGGATAAGACTCGCCTCCCGCTCCGACATATGTGAATAATAAGTATTAATAGAAATCCAGTTTAACATTTGTTTCTTACCTATATTACCCTTAGAAAATAACCTTGTGACTGAATCATCCCTATATACTCACTTTGGTGCTCGAGTGAAATGCTGCTTTTAAATTTTCTTCATACTTTTTTAAGCACAAGTTTTCACTTTCCTGTTTTGCTGCTTCACCAACGTTATCATCTACTTCTTCATGTTGCTCTTCTTCAGTATCTTCATCACCCACATATTCAAGAACGAGAGAGTTCGGTGTTTGACTTTCTAGCCTTGGGTTTTTTGCTGCTAACCAAGAATTATCACCATTTTCAAAGCCATCACCAAAGCTCGACTTTTTCTCCTTAAGACCACAGCTACCTGAGAAAGGCTGACGTATTTCTTTTTTCCAGTTCGTCATTTCAGAGTCTACAAAACAGGAGTCAGCATTTCTGTGAAATTTCCTCTGGATCATGATTTTCTTGTTCCACCTTTCTTGTGTATCTTGCAAATTATTTAGATTTTGAAAGACAGCTTGTTTTGGTACTGACTTGCAAGATACTCCATTATTCATTATCTTTGGAGACATGGCAGTTGTATTTTCTTGCAACCTTTCATAACATCCATCTATAAAAGACATAGGACTATCAACAGATTCCTCCACCTTTTCATCAAGTTTTTGACTTATAGCATTATCGCAGACATCTCCAGCTTCACATCGAGCTTTCCCTTCATACTTGGCATTACTAATGTAATCCAGTTTCTGATTCATTTCCCCTTTAGGTTCTGTTTTCTCACCCTGCTCCTCCTCCACTATGCCATGAGTTTCTTCATCTTCAAGATCTTCCTCCTCCTTTTCATCTTCAGTAAGATCTTCATCCTTCTCTTCTTCTTCCTCCTCATAATCATCTCCATTATCTTTTTCATCATCTTCCTCTTCCTCCTCCAGTTCCTCCTCCTCCAGGTTTTTTGCATCTGACACATCTTGAATCAATAATTGTCCACATTTTCCTTTGCTTCGATTTGCATCTGACAAGGTTCTTTCTTTGAGGCATTTCTTTGGTGACTTGAGACTTCCAATTCTAGAACTATCATCATCTTAAAGCACAAGAAAAGGAAAAATGCATGTGAACAAAAGGAGTTACGTAAACACCAATAGGCATGTTACCACATTAATGCACGGGAGTCATTTGGGAACATGGGGAAAAGGAGCCAGATAAGGGATGGGCAGGAAGGAGAATAGACTTGACTAGGGACAAAGGCTTAGGAGGGGGTCAACATCTTCATTTTAAGAATATTACTTTTTCCTGAAATGACTAAGTCTTGTTTTTTCAAAATGCTACTTTTTCAGCTACTATAGCGCAAAAAAAAAAAATTAAAAAAAAAAAAGGAAAAGAAAAAAAACAACCCAAAAACAACAGAAAAAAACCCCAACAACTAAAAACCAGCTCCTTAGCAAGTCTACTTTCATATACCAGGTATCACACAGTCTCTTCCACATGGCTTACTGTTTTTCCTGCACTGCTGGGAAGCATTCATTAGCAGTGTCAAGTTTGGCTTCTGCAGCTTCTGTAAATAAAGATATATTTAAGAAAAAAAAAAGTTTGGTTTCTTGGTGTTGTTTTTTTGTTTGGTTTTGTTTGGGTTTTTTTAAACACAGTAACAAGAACAAATCCTTTTTTATATCAAATCTTGAACAGTAAATGAAATCAGGCTGGTATTTTGATAGAGCTCTGGTGCTGGCTTCATCCTATACTTCCAACTACACAAACACTCCTCACATATCCAATTTAGCGTGTTTCACCAAAAACACTGTGCAAGCACCCTTTTGCAAGTTGTTTCCAAAACTATATTTACATGCATAACAGTTCTAAAAAAACTGGTTTCAGTATTTGTAATCCTTAAGTAAAACTCAGCTATATTTAATATCACAGTTTCAGGATGCTTCCTCGCAAATGTGCAAAACGTAAGTAACTCTTAAGACCCCTAGACTTACTGCATAAATTCGTACCTGCAAGTTAACTTCCCAAAATATCCCCACATTTCAAAACCATGACAGAAAAATGCATCATTTCTATTTAAATCAGGACAAGAAAATGAAATACTAAAACTAAACATGCTTGCATCTCCAGCATTACTGAGACACACTCAAGTTCCTCATCACTGCAGAACCCCAGTGCAACAGAATAGATGCTCCAGACATCACTGCAGAAGCTGATAATTCTTCAGAACATCAGTCAAAACAGCAGGCATGAGAGCTTGTAGCCAGCAAAACCAATACTATCTGAACATTCAAAACAACAGAGGGAAAACACGCAGTGCGAGATCACATGCAAGCATGGAATGCCATCTC
>NW_009918834.1:0-4440 GCF_000696875.1 Nestor notabilis
TTTTAATTGTTCCATCTTTTTTTGTGTGCTTCCTCTTTTTTTGGTTATGCTTATATATTGGCAGTGATGGGAAGGGTCTTGATTTTGAATCATAGAATCGAGCAGCTTGGAAAAGATTTTCAGTGTCATCCAGTCCAGCCGTTGCCCAGCACTGCCCAGGCCACCACTGACCCATGTCACTGAGGCCTCGTCTACACGGGGTGTGAACACTTGCAGGGACGGTGACTCCAGCACTGCCCTGGGCAGCCTGTTCCAATGCCTGAGCACCCTCTGGGGAAGGAATTGTTCCTCATCTCCATCTAAACCTCCCCTGGTGCAGCTTGAGGCCGTTTCCTCTTGTCCTGTCACTTGTTCCTTGGGAGCAGAGACCAACCCCACCTCACTGCAACCTCCTGTCAGGCAGTTGTAGAAAACAATGTTCCCCTAATTTCTAGCAATCATATTTGCAGCTGGATTAGATTCTGTAGTAGTTGCCATGGATAACTGTTCAGTACTTCTTTTGGATTAAAAAAAGCAGTGGCTTCTTCTTGGAAGTTGTGTGGTTTGCAGATCCTAGAAGCATCACTAGAGCCCATCTTGACATACAGTGGATAAACAGCCCTGCTGCTCAAACCCTCTTCCCTCCCTGCTGCCTTGCCTCATGTCCTCAGCTACACAGGTGCAGCTTTTTGCACGTGATCTGGATAAGGGGTTAAAGATTTGGGTTAAGGCTGGGCTGAAAATGTCTGTGATATTTTAATGAAAAAGGGCATGTATACCAAAGGTGTTCTAAAATAGCTGTCGTGTCCCAGCTCTTTTACATGGGCTGCTCTATGACTTTGGGGATGTCTGTTTGTATAACTGAGAGGGTGGTGTGGAAACAGCATCTGTTGCAGATAGAAATGCATGTCAAATGACGAGCTTAATGTCTTTGCTGAGATAGATGTGTTGAGTTCTCTGAAGACTGTGCCCTTGTTCTCAGCCTGCTTGCCAACTGGCTGTTCCCTTTGTCTGGGCTTCTGATATTCATATAAAGGGTGGTACAAAACCCTGGCTTGTTCTGCACAGTGCATGATCTTTGTTCTCTGTGGATAAATCTTTCAGACATGATGTAGCAGTAGCAAGCTGCTTAGTACAACCATTATCCATTTCAGAAGTATCGGTGGCCTTCAAGTGTTTCATCACAAATAATTTCTTGCAAATCCACAAGAATACCAAAAGGGGCCTGTAAGAAAGATGGGGAGACATTTTTCGGTGACAGGACGAAGGGTGATGGCTTCAAACTAAAAGAGGGCGATTTGGGCTGGATGAGAAGAAGAAATTCTGTACAATGAGGGTGGTAAAACACTGGCACAGGCTGCCCAGAGAGGTGGTGGATGAACCATCCCTGGAGACATTCCAGGCCAGGCTGGATGTGGTTCTGAGCAACCTGATCTAGTTGAAGATGTCCCTGCTCATTGCAGGGGGTTGGAATTGAATGAGCTTTGAAGGTCTCTTCCAACCCAAACCATTCTATGAGTTTATGATTAAAAAGAGGAGAGTGAATATTTTGCTCACTGTGTTCACAGTCAAAGCAACGCGTCGGTGGGCAGTATGAAACACCCGTAGCTCCTTCCTCAACCAGCAACCCAGTGATTATTAATGACTCTCCAAGGAGTGTATTCTATGGCCATCATACAATCAGCTCACTCCCTTACATTACCCTGAGCTTCTCCTCACACATCAGCTGTGAAACCATTACCCAAACAAGCCTTCTAAATTATATGACAGAAATATTTTTCCTTGGCTGGGAATAAATCTCCCTCAGAACAATCCCCAGCATGACTGGATCCTGCTTCTTTCACATAACTGAAACTGCTCTTTTCTGAGAGGATGGAAGTATCAACTTCTTTCTCCTGACCCTGCCTCCCTTTTCAGCTGTTGACTGTGAAATCCTGCCTATTTACCTGGCACTTCCAGAGAGATCAGTAATGCATCACTCTACCTACTTGCTCCTAACATCTTTTTTCCTGTAATTGTCAGTAGATGTCTTTCCACTGAAAAATATCCCTGTGATGTTAGAGCTGGTATCCAACCCTTTACTCTGCTACTTTCCCATCTTCTCTCCCACATGCAACTCCCTTCAGAAATGAAAACCTCAGAAGCATTTCCTCTGTCAAGAAGAGTTCCAGTTACTCCCTTTCCTCAGTGCAGATCGACTTAAGTTTGCTGAATTGAGAAACACTACTTGAGGATCCCAAGCTTTTGACTTGAATGCAATTATGGATTTCCTTCTGGAATCTGTACCTGCTTAGGGTCAGTTTCCATAAGCTGCAGTGAGACTTCAGGATCTAAACCAGCACCTTCATGAGAAGCAATTTAATGGCACCTAGGCAGAAATACTTATTCTTGATTTCATCTGACTTGAAGTATTTCACAAGCTATACTTTAATAAAAAGGTTTAGTTCAAATGACATTAAAACAACTCTCAAAGATTCTGATTGCCCTTTATCATTAGTCTTCATCCTCCCCAAAGCTCTGCAGTCTGTCTCAGGAAACTCCTACTGTCTTGTTACCTCATTATTCCCTTCTAAAATTTTATCATCATAGCCCACTTCACACCTCCTCTACCACACTGAAAAACGCTGCTGTGACCTATGGTGCATATTAAAGTTCCAGTTATGACTATAGAATCAAACCTGCAAAATCTATGCTCTGATCTGCCTGTGACTTGTAGGTCACCTTTGGCTTTCTTTATGCTTCAGCTTCCCCAGCCATGAAACTTCTTTGTTCTTTGAGATTTATGGCTGAAAACCACAGAACAGAGCTATCTATTAATACTACTTCTAAAGAGTTTTCAAGTGCGCTGCAACCTCTTTGAATGACTGAATCCATGCAGAGATTAATTATATCTGGTAGACCTATAAATGAAATCTCTCTGAAGGGCCCTGCTGGACAGTGGCTATCAACCAATAATCCAACATACTTTCTGCTTCTTCTACCCACTTGCTCAATTATTCCTTGATGAAGAGGAATAGATATGAGGCACCCATGCATCTCCAGCCTGGAGTAAATTGCCTTTTTATAGTTCTTTGCCAGGGTAGTCTACATAATGCTGAATGCATCAACCTTCCTGTGGCCAGTTATTTTTTCTAGCTCCACTCTCCCTACCCAGACTTCTTCACAAATCCCCCTGATTGCATTCAACTGGGTGCTGGGAGTTGAGATCAGAAAAACTGAAGTTCTGCCTGAGAACATTTGCCACCCACATACTGCAACAGTGTTCAGGAGCTAAATCTTATTTATGAGAATTAGTTTCATTTCCAGTTCTTTGTGCCAAAAGCCCAATGCAATTTTATTTGTGCACATGAGTGCTCGCACAGTTTTGGCTTGATTTGCTACACACTAGCCCTCTTTTAATCTGGTTTGGGGTCTGTAGACACAATACAACAGAAAAACTTACAGCCACACTAATGCATGAGACTGCGGGTACGACAAAGGCCATTAGGAGATTCATGTAGAGACATATTCAAAGGGCAGTAAAAAGTATTAGGGAACTCTTAAATAAGAGACACTGAAACAGCACTGAAAGATGCAAAAACTGTATTGTACCATCTAAGCAAAAATCCAGAATGGGAAGCGGGCAGCTTGCTTTGGACACTTCATTAGGCATGTTGCTCTGTGCCCAACTAAAAAGCTAGCCAAGCTGTAGACATCTGTTAGGCAATACACTTTGGGCTAACTTGGGACCAAATACAAGTCCATTTTGGTGCTCAGATCTCTTAAATAGAAGGCAAACAACTCTGGCTGTTGTTGTGGCACTAGCTTCATTCTTGTTGAATTATAGCAAGTCTAAAATTTGCTCTCTACCTTCATTCACCTGAAAGACTTGAGAGTGACACTATAGGAACTCATTCTCCAAGCAAGAATTTGTCCATGTGTTGCTTGACGTGGGACCATGTATGACATAGGACCAATGCCAACCTCAGAGGAGCACCTTACGGAGTTCTTTACATAAATTGTCCTACATATACTTGGGAAAGCTTAGGTTTTGTATTCACATCTCCCTTTTGCATCTGTATTTGTCAAAAAAGGGCTGCAAAGGCAAAGAAGAGAGTCTCGGTTCTGGATGCTTGTCAGGAATATGTAACTCTATCCCACCCTCTGCCCAAGGTAAAGACTGAGAAACGTTTCTCACTTGTCTCATGCACTTCTGTCCCTCCCCGAGGCTCCACGTGTTACAACACTGCAAGCCTCAACCTGCATCTATAGCACAAGGTCAAGAATCAAGCTGGAGTACCTAGCTTGATTATAAACTGCCATGCTTACATGGCTTACGTTCCGGAAAACGTAGTCAGATCTCACAGCGGTCTTTGTAACAAGCTTCCACGTTTACATCTTTGCTACAGGGACCGATTGTGGGATGCCTTGTGCCTCAGCCCAGGAGCAGATCCCGGGGCTGAGTCGGGACTTGCAGAGCAC
>NW_009918835.1:0-8245 GCF_000696875.1 Nestor notabilis
TGTGCAACTGCATATGAATATTTATAATATATTTTATATATCTATATATAACTATATGAAGAAAATGAAACATGCTTATAAGTACAGAATTATCATTATTCTCTCAGGTATTATTAGTTACTGGCCTTAAGTGAATGTCATTTTGCATCCTGTATCACGGAGTTCATCTGATGCTATCTAAGGGTTTAAAATCTAGTTGTTGTGAAATATATCTGCAAATATCTTTTTCCTTTTTCTGAGAAAAAATATTAGAAATCATATGTTGAAGTGAACATACAATATACTCTTCCACTGTCTGTGTTGGTTTTAATAAATATTCACTCTTTAAGCCTGAATAGACTGATACCAGGTTTTGTCTTTTTGACATCTGGAAGAAAATTATAAAAGCAAAAATGAAAAATACGTGTTTTCTTTAACTGTTTTTTTCTTTTTGCTACAGAAAACCCAGAGTTACGTAAGTATTAGTTTCTCTGTGTGTGTTCTGTGATGCTAATAAAATAACACAAATGAAATAGTTCAAAATTCCAGAAAGATGCCATGTTATTGAAATTTGTAAAAATTGAAATTCGTAAAAATTGAAATTCTTCCAAGATATGACAAAAAATCCCACCAAATTTACCTGCAAAATGACAAGAGCATTTTCTATTGAAAGGTCATCTGAAGGTAAACCTTCACTCTTCCAGACTAACTCCTCACTTTCTGTACACAGGAAACGCCGTAAATTGAACTCTGATTGATAAACAAAAAAGTGTAAGTTTTTGCTAATATTGTAGTCTGCATAATTTTTAAGCATTTACCACTCTATATACAGCAAAAATGCTGTCTAACACAGTGCAAGTCTGTAGATTTCCCTTAATTTATTATTTTATGGCTTGAACTTAGTACTATTAACCAGCTGGTGTTATAAAAATATTTAATGGTGTTATTAACATGCACTTGCAAAAACAAGTGAAAAAGCAGAAGCATTCAGAATGCAGTGGGAAACTTACAACAGTTAGTGTGAATACATTCATTTATGTAAACTTTTCTTTTTAAACATGGACTATGGAGCTAAATCTTAAGAATTTGAAAGTATTTATAATCTTAATAATTCCTAGATTTATCCTAAGAAATAGTCTGTATATACAAGTACTTACTGAGTAAGAGAACGTCACTGTTCATTTGGAACACCAAGACAATTGAGGAGACTGTCCATTAGAACTCACTGTCATTTCTCAGTCAAGCTTAACTACTTACACAAAGACACACAGACACACAGACACAAAATTACTTTCAAGGCCTGCTGATTTGGTCCATTCATCCAAGCTGGTTTTCCTCTGATCCTCAGGAGCAGCAGAAAGGTATGTAATAAATGCAGCTGCTAACTGAGCTCTTTTAGGCAACATAGCCAGTTCATCTGTTATCTCTGACACCTTAAAAAAAATGACAGAATATATAGGTGTATTACAAACAAAAACTAAGTTAATATTTCTCATCAGTTACTAGAAAGTCAGAATTAATTTTTCCTTCCATGAGAATACAATTGACACAGTCGCTATCTTTTGTATTTCAAGTATTTATACGTAGCTAACTCACAGCTACACACACATGAAAGTATGGGAAAAGCTCTTTTTAGCTCTGGACTAGAGCATGGACAGATGATTCTGAGAATTTAGCTACTAAAAATCTATCAATTTGATGAACAGTTCACCTTTTCACTTACAAGCAACTGGGTAAATAGTATTATAGTAATAAATCAGCTACTGAGTACCATTTACAAATACTAAATACTATATGTATGCATTACACTTAAAAATGTGACTCACTGAAGACTTACATGATAAAATAAATTTATCCTCTATCTTCAAATAATTTATCTGCACTGCATTACCTCTGCTTTGAAATGTTTCAGTATTTTGGAGAAAAATACAGTGCATACCATTAATAGATAGTCTATTTCTAAAGACAGGGGTGATGTACCAGGGTGAAAAAATGTGAGCAATCAATTTTAGGAACGTTTAAAATCTGGGGTTCAAATACACCCAATCCTTACTATAGAAGATGGAATAGCTGTAAAGCCACTTTCACGGGAAAATCTTCTTTTTTTTTTCCATTATGCTAGTCAACCTACAGAAAGGATTCATCAAACCTTAACTTTGGTTCAAAATGCAGACACTTAGTCTAATTGTTTAGGCATTTTTCAGCATCAGTTGAGAGACAGGACCATGTCTCTTGGCAGGGAGACTTTTTCCAGCTTTAGATAACCAAGAAAGCCTGGCATTACTTTTTAGAGATGACAGCTATTTTCAGCTTGTATATATCTTCAAATTTTCCTTTTTGTTTCAGACTGAAAGAGGGCCTGTGTGTGCAAAGAAGCTTCAGAAGGAAGAAAAGCTTTTATTTCTAATGAGAAATTTAAAAAAATGTACTTAGGAGACATGCAGAATGCCAATAACTCACATTCTCCAAACAGTGCAAAACCTTAATTTTCAAATTACCAGCTTATTTCCCTTATCATTATTATTATCAGTGGTAGTAGCACTAGTGGTTTTGTATTATACCTTAGTTACTGGAGTGCTGTTATCTCAATCCGTGGGAGTTACATTCCTCCAATTCTCCTCCCCATCCCTCTGGGAGCAGGGGGAGGAAGAAGTAGGGGGAGTGAGCAAGCAGCTGCATGGTTTTGAGTTACCAGCTGGGCTTAAACCACGACACAGCTATAAGATATACTTACAAAAATTTTCACTAACCTGAGTGCTCCATCTTTTGTGTTCCCTATCCAGCTGATTTATCAGTACCTCTGCAGCCTTCAATGTTTGATGAGCTTTACTTAGTTCTGCTTCAAGTTTTGCCGCTTCTGTTGTTCTACTCTGGAACCTGTAAAAAAACTACTGTTTGTAATTGCTATCATGAACTACTAAATTTTTACACAGTTATTTTCAAGGCAGTTTAATTGCCTGAATTTGTAATTCGTTCCCCCCTACAAGTCTTTCTTAAGGTCCTTTCCAACCCTAACTATTCTATGATTCTGCTTCTAATTGGCAGATGAGCTGTTAAGACTTTTAACTAACAAAATTTAGACAGGTGCACAGGTAAGATTTAAAAATACATTTGCATTAAAGACTATAATGTTTCAAAATCATTCCTTCTTCTACTCAAACAGCCTGACTTGATTTTAGTGACTGTGTTTTGTCCTGCACCTAGTCACGGCAATAGCAGTCTCAATGGCATACTGCAGGTTTGTAACTTTTTGGTAAATTTAATCTATGAAACCTTTAAAGGAGAACATCACTAATGCACATGGATGACCCCAGTACAATGTACACTACTCTATCTTGTAAACTACCACTAAGTAAGAACATGCCCAAAAGAACAGTCAAGGTTTAGGTATTGTTTTGTAATGTTTAATGCCTAATCAGCTAAATTAATATTTAATTAAAATAACTAATAAAATAAAATAATTCACCTTTTTAAAGATAATATATTTAACTGTAATATACAGTATCTAGTTAATCTAAGACATCACTATATAACTGAATGAAAAGCAGGATTTGACAATTTATTTTTTTTGCACCCTACAAAACATGACATTTAGCAATACGTACAAATGTCAGGTCAGGTTGTAGAGTAATACAGTAACCTATATTAACTACATAAGAGAAACATCAAACTTGTACTGTACTGAATTTGGAGAAAGTATAGAAGTTCACCACAGCAATTTTTATGGCACTGTAAGTAATGTACTTGAGATGCTAAGTTAAAAGGAGGCAGCTAACTAGCTAACTGTCAGGAAAGTAGGCCACCCTAAAAGAAATAGAACTGCCTTTATTCAAGCTGTGATCACTGAAAGTCTTGTACAGGAATGTTTCAAAAGTCCAAAGGAGACATTAAAGTCACCTCATATTTAAAAGTGAGATACATCCTGCTTATCTTTGACATCTGCAGTGTCTATACTGAAGGCTTCCAACACAGTCAGTGATAAGAAACAGGTACTTTTAAGGAGCAGTTCATCTGATAGATGAGATGAACTCTATTCTCACAGCAGTCATCTCCACTGAGTGTCCAGAAAGCCTAATTATTGCTACTTCTGATGTAAATTCAGAGCTGGGAAATACATTTGGTTAGATAAATTTCATTATTCATACTGTAAATTTGTTAATGTTTTTATTAATATCTTAAAATAAACAAGTCTGACTTACTTATCTTTCAGTTCCGATACTTTTTGACCAACTGAGTTCAAAAGATTTTCTAACTTCTGTTTTCTGTCTTCAGTTTTCTTGAGATTACTACAAAAATTAACATTTATTTTAAGACTACGGACAGCAAATGTAACAGGAAAGCAATTTACATAGACAGAGTTCAGAGACAGTTCTTTCTTGTGATTTATATTAACAAAAATCTGTTTTCACATGCAAAAGTTTTGACATAATCTCATCATATAGCTTCAAAAATGGAAACCAAACAACCCATTCAAATGTATTCTTAAAGATAAGAACAAATGCTTCCATTAAGGAATTTTAAGACCTAGCAAAACCACCAGTATAGATTCCTCAGGTTATGGATATTCATAAAACAACATACATTTTTGATCCTAAGAAGAAACTAAGTATGCTTAGAATGTGACTGAAAAAAGTGGAAGTAGGCATCTCATAAAATAATGGATTCCACTGACACAATACATTTTAAACTTACATGTGATCTTCATTTCCCCCTGACACATTTCAGCTGAGACAGGTAACTTGTGATTGGACAAAAAAGATCCAAGGCATAGCTGCCAGGGAAAACCAAATAGCGCACGCTTACTTTTCGTGTCTCAGCATGGAGGTTTTATTACCTATAGATGGGGCAGTTTCTTTTTTTTTTAATTTTTTTTTAAATAAACTTCAACTACTCCTTGGCAGTTTTGGTTTCACCCACCACTATTGGAATTAAGAGCATTTACTTTGTAACAGTGTCTAACTTACGCTTCCAAGCCAGCCTTTTCTTTTTCCAAAGGCTGAATTCGTTCTAGGACATGGGAATACTGGACATTGGCATTGACCCAAGCTGCTAATGGAGCAGCTGCAGCACTGGCTCGTTTAGCATTCTGAAAAAATTTATAACAGTTACAAGAAAAGTCCTTGAAATGTAATGCAGATGAGGTAAATACAGCATAAATAACTGCAACAGATTTACAAGTTATTAATTTAAAGATGCCAGTTAGTCAGTTCCTCTAATGAACTAATCTTTTAAATTGTTACTAAGAGATTGTATTTTAGGCCATCAATCTGTGTAACAAAATAATTGGTGTCTTTACAGCTGTGAAGCTTCACTGAAGTTAGTCAGTTTTAAATTAATGCACCATTTATTAGTGTGCTCCTTCTCAAGGAACTACAACTTTCCTTTTAAAAATACAAAACTAGTATTTAAGAATTCCTTTTTATATCTACTACCAAATCAATTCTCAAAGATCACCCATACACTAATCATCATTAGTCCTTTTTATTAATTAAGTGTACTGTTAAAACTCTTACTATTACAAGTGAGCCAGAAGTACACAGTTACAATTCCTTGATCTGAGTTCTAATTTGTACCAGTGACAAAAATCTCTGAGGACCTGACTTCTCATCCCACTGCTCATTAGTAAAGGAGGCAATGTGCAACAGAGTAATCTCTGCTACAATTTTATCTCTTTAGACTGACAATTTCTAAGCAGAATTCATCACTTTTTCTCCAATTTAAGTTCATTCCAAAAATTATGTTGGAAAATCAGACAATAGTGTCTTTTTTTTTTCTTTTTTTCATCTTTTTCATTTTATATAGTGCAATCAGGAATTACCTTTGGATCAAAAGATGTTCCGTTCTTAGAAAGAAGTTCTTCAACACTCTCTCTTATTTCTTTTGGAATATTACGAGCATCAAAGGTTGCTATGTCCTCCCTCACTCCTCTTTTAGCCAAGAAACTGTAAAAAGAATTAAATAACTTAGTAAAGAAGAAACAATGTTAAAGCAGTTATTTCTGTATATGACAAAAAAATTCTGCACATGTTATTCCTGAATATAATAGAAAGATTTTCATATTGCAAATTACTGATTAAGTTTAAAGCTTAAATAATATCCTTACCTCTTCATGCTCACCCACGATGTATCAAAAATTCCCATCAACCGTAAAACTCCTTCTAGTATGTCTCTGATTATGTCAGGGGGCATCCGTAGTGACCGGATTTCTGACAAAGACTCTGGTTTTATATTTCCAACTGCTAATTTAGCTTCATTAACCAGTGGCTTAAAACATAAAAATACATTTAAAAAGAAATGAGGATATAAGAAGCAGAACATTTGCCATTTCAGTTTTCATACAATTTCTTGTTCTTTTTATATATTTTATTACCTAACCAACCACCATTGATGCATATTCATGTTCACAAAGCTATTTAAAAATTGCCATGTGTCTTTATGTAATTATAAATGTATTTCCATAAACCCCAGCATATTATACACCTGACCTTCTTTCACTTTTCATTCAGCACAGTAATTCATAAACATCATACAGATATTAATATCAATCATGTTTGTTTGCTCTTTCATTGCTTGAAAGTTCATTGTGATAAAGATATGTTTTAATTATGATGCCAATTAGTATCCGTAGGTATGCCTGACGGTATCTTTCTAAAGATATGCAGAAGTACAGGTCACAAAAGTTTTTGTCTTCAGTAGCAAAACAAATCCAGACAGCCTTTGCCCTTATCAACAAAGCAACAAAATTATAAGAAGACAGAAGAAAATTAAAGTTTATCATTAAACACTGTGCACACCTTGCAAATCCTTCATATTTATCAAAGACCACAGAAACGTATTTACCCTAATCCTGCAGTTCTATGTCTCTTTCAATACAAGGAAATAATTCCTTGGCATCTATGATATTTAAAAGGACAAAAATTAAGTTGCTGTACTTCTCCCTTATTGTTTAATAAAATTTTAAAATGGATGGGATTAAAAATAAAGACTAAAAGCAATGACTGAATACACATACCTCCCAAAAAACCTAATGCTTAATGGCTGTGAGGTCTCTGGAACAAGCAGCTTGGTATTAGCAATGTTAGGATACATAATTTTCAGAATTCAGTAATAAGTGTAAATTACTGCTCTTTAAACTATTTGCATTTAGCTGATAGAACCAGCTTGATCAAGGCAGAGTAATGTAGTTGGTCTATATAAGATATTAGTAATTGAAAAACATTCCCAAAAATCCGCAGAGCTCAGCTGTAGACCACAGCAATCCAGAAATAGAAACTGGAGGTAAGATTTGGCCTGAAAATTCATTCTGTGATTAATGTTTAATAGAACACAAATATCAAAATGAAAATCTCCATCTGGTAAACAAAATACTGTTTTTTAATGCATAAAAGTTTTAATAACAAAATAATTTAAAGCAAGATTTAATAAATGCAGGAATACATTTTTCAGAAATATTTTGCATGGCAGGACTTACCTGAACCTCTTTTAGTTCCGCTTCAATTTTTCTTTTTCTCTCTTCTATTTCTGCAGCCTCTTCTGCTATCCGGTGTTTTATTTTTTCCATTTCTGTTTTTTGTTCACTAGCACTCTAAAAAAAGACAATACCTTTAGTTTTCAAATTTCCATAGGTTTTATTCCTTTAGGTCTCTTATTCTTTTAATCTTGATTGCAATGTAATTTGCAAAATACCAATTGCAATATATTACCTGAGACTGTTTGCTACTAGACATGTTGACTAGGTAACTAAATTATGGAATAAGCGTCTTCTGTTTTTACTGTGTCTCCTTCTCTTTCTTTACCACAGACAAGATCTGCACCTCTTTTTTTGAGGCTCATTTTATGACCTTTTTTCTTCTTGCCTCTGATTTTCCATTCCTTATCAAGATGTCACTCCCCCTCTGAAAGGGTAAGCAGTGACAATAAAGCAATTCTTACTACTAAGTAAGCAATTCTTACTGCACTGGAAAGTAATATTTTCCTGCTGTTGTCTTTGTAGCTGCACACATTTCTGTTATTTCTTTTATGACACCATTAGAACTCTCCTTTTCTTTAATGCTCATAGAAGCAGCAGTCGTGTTGGAACTAAAGCCTATTAATCTAAAAACAGTAATATTTTGTTTACTAGTAAATTTGCACCCATCTGTCTGTAAAGATACCTGCCATATGTACTACATCATAATATTTAAGCGCTTTGGGTTTACATCTGGGTTTTTTTTAGATTTGTACTGTGCCTACCATACGTGGTTCAAGATCTATTAGCCATCTCCAA
>NW_009918835.1:8255-29944 GCF_000696875.1 Nestor notabilis
GCTTCCCCTCCTCTCTGGCAAAGCATGAGACTGAGAAAGTCCTTGGTCAGAGTAAACATTACTTAGCAACAACTAAAAACATCGGTGTTATCAGCGTTGTTCCCAGACTGAAAGTCAAAAACACAGCACTGCACCAGCTACTAAGAAGGAGAAAAAACGACTGCTGTAGCTGAACCCAGGACACTACCATACAGGAGATGGCATCTATTAGCCATCTCCAGAGCTCCTAAGCACTTCAGTACAACAATAAAAAAAAGTATTAAAAAAAAAAGGAAGAAAACAAAACAAAACAAAAAAAACCAAAACCAAAAAAACCCCAAAACAAAAAGACAAAAAAAAAAAATCAACATACAAAACAAAACAAACAAATAAACAAAAAACAAACACTAAAATTTCAGGGACTACCAATGCCAGCTACAAAACAAATAATTGAGGATAAATGCATAAAATGCAGAAAATAAAAGACTAATCTTCTAGGCTCAGTTCACCTAAAAGATACAACAAAGCCCAGAGTTTACGTTTTCCCAGTATAAAACACAGAATTATCAGCAGCAATTGCTGAGCTGAGTTTAACTTGTAGCAGAAGTTAACAGATACACATAAGCTGAAAAAATTTGAGATTAACCATAACCTTTCTGAGCACTTAACCCAAGCTATAGACCAGCATGTCACTGAAGATCATATTCAAATCCATAAAACATTAGCTATATAAAACTCGATTAGACATTTCATACAAATGTACATGTACTGAATGATGGCTGTGAATAAGAAAACCTTAAAATTCAGTTGTAGGTCAAAAGCTTTGCTCTGAAAGAAGATTAAAAGAGTCTGCATGTATTAGATCGCTCTCTCTTTCATAAACCAGAACATTTGAAGTGACATTAAAATGTTAGAGGGCGCCTATTCTTCATGCTAATCTAAATAAGCAGAATTCTACTGTAATTTTTCTGATGTCAGTGGGCCCATCCTGTTTTATGGCTGTTGGCCTATTCTTTGATTTTGTCCTACAATGTGATATGAGCTACCCACACAACCTGTAACTCTACTGGACAAAAACAGACACAGATTTAAAATAGAAAACAAGAAAAATGGCATAATAAATTCTTGGGGGCCAGCAGTGAACAAGCCAAACCAATCATCATTATTCAAATTTATGTGCAAATAGAGAGCATTAAACATATTCTTTGGCATTGAACCTTCTTCAGACGGATCAGACTAAATCAGTGACAAAACAAACAGTGCAGAGACAGCAGATTCATTATGGCTTATCCTACATTTATGATTCCTGTAAATATTAATGTAGAGATCTATTTTCTGCACAATTATTTTACTTAACTGAGAAAACACTACTAAAGAAAATTACCTTCTCAAAAACCTCTGAATTGAAGAATAAAAATTCAAGGAGTGATGAACACAGAGGTATTATTTAACTTTCTCTGATGTGAACTTTAGGAGGACTGGACCTCAGGAAATACGTTCTTTTGAACAGTCCACAAATATAATTACTGGTATTTTTTACTTAAAATTATGCTACTTGTCAGTATTTTGTTTAAGGTTCCTATCTGTAGTAAAAATAAAATGGATCAGTTTGGATTTGTGCATTTCTAAGAAAATTTTCAGAATAAACTACAGCAGTAAATAGTACTCAGGTGCAAAACTTGCACTGATCTTGTCCTACTCCATCAGTTCAAATACGATTTCAATTACATAATTCTCTGTCCTACTGCAGTTTATTCAAGCCTCAGGGCTCATACATTCTCTTAGGCAAATTCTTGTAAAAGCAACAGGTTTTGTAACCCTTGAAAAAAACAAAGCACAGGCAAGAGACCAAAAATAGAAAAGCACATCTTTTTTTTCCCAACTTTTTGATGTCATTGTATACAACACCTGCATGGATACTGTAATTTCTTGAAGGGCAGCATCAGCCTCATCCTGCTTTGTTTTAAGTAAAATGCTTTGCTCTTCAGCTTTTCTGTTCAGTTCATCTACCAGGGCTTTAGCTTCATTCAGCTTTGAAACACCTGCCTATAAATGTTTATAAAAAGCAGTTATGGAGAAATGAATTTTAAAAGGATTTAAATTAAGATTGGTTACAAACATTATGCACAAACTGTAAGTGTTGTAGATTAATATTCTTAATTTTTTAATTTATATTCCACATAGTCTCAATATTTACATTTTCTTAGTATTATTTAAACCAAAAGTGAGATTTAAAACTTCTAGATGTGTTGCTGTAAGATCTGTTACTACACCAAAAAGTCAAACCCAAAACTGTCTAAATAAACTTTTAATGGAACAGCAACTAGTACATAATCTTGTTCTCATTAATTCAAAAGCATTACAGTTAACTGATACTAGCACCTCAGATCTTCTCTAAAAGCAAATAGACAAAAATTAAGTAAGAACAAATTAGGCTATCCTATTTCTACATATTTGTACATTTTCTAAAGAACATACATCTCATAAAGCAAAGCCTCAATTATGCTTAATTATTTTCTTTATGCACACTGTCTAAATTATTTACTCTATGGTAATGATAACAGAATCATTTAAAGATGTACTGGGGAAAAAATATTACCTAGAAGATGTTTTGATTTAGGATACACTTCTCTAATTTTCACTTAAATGATTACTTTTATTTAACCAGAACATTTTACAAGTAAATGAGTGTCTGTCACAAACAAACCATAGCTACTTTCTAAATAAATACTAAGGCAATTTCCATCATTACAGATGTAAATCTTCTTAAATAGCTTACTACAGAGACAGAAAAATATTGCCAGGCAGAATAAAAAGAGTGTAGAATACAAGGCAAAGAAGTAATCTTGACAGATGCTTTAAGAAGAAACACAGCTTTACAAGTGTGGTTTCAGAATAGCAGCACTGGGAAAAGGGGCTGAAAGGGAAGGGAGAATGGCAAAGACAAAAGTTCCATATCCTGAAGGATCATGCAGAAGGTCTTTCCAGAAATATACCGGGAGGAGGAGGAAGAGAAGTATGTATGACTGGAAATATCACGCATTTCAAAACAAGAAATAGGTTTCAAAAACAAGCATGTTAGGCATAGACAACAGGAGGAAAGCGACATCTGTTAGATGAACTGCATTTGGTCTAGAAATGTGTAAAGGTCTGATGCATGGTAAATGAATTCAAAATCAATTCAAAATCACAAACTGAAAGAGAATCATAACAAAGAGAATCTCAGCCAAAGCTACACACGAGCACCATGAGGTTAAAGAAAACTGCTTGTTGAACTAGCAAGAACCACACAAAGCAGGAAGGTGCTGTAGAGATATAAAGAAAAGGGATGAAATATGTAGCTACATTGGGAAAATTTATACCAACAGAGGCAGGACTTAAACTGAAGGAAAGATGATGCGTTGTTTGCAACATAATTCCAATACATTCAGATGAAAAAAAATTAATGTGCTTTCAAGTACATTTACTCTTCCAGTCTCATACATTCTTGAAGAAAAAATATTAACAAAAACAAGAAACTACTCTTCACTCTTTGAGGCATTTGAACAAGAATGTGCACTAAAATTCATACTATTCCTTTCCTGAAATCAGAGCATGAGCATATATGAACAGAGGACACCTCACACAACCATGTTAGCAGCTACACAAGGCATTTCCAAATGCGAGAGTATTTTGACAAGCCATATGTTAAAGATATTTTATATACATACCTGCAGGTGGTTCTGCCTTTTTATTAGCTCTCTTCTTTTACTGTTATTGATGGTACTGTATGTACGAAGGAATGTCATATACCTGCTAGGTGTTGCTCCATACATTTTACATGATTCGTGGATTGCCAGAAATGACTTCAGAAAATCAGAATCGCCTGTACAACATAATTTGTTACACAGACAATAATATTTTCATTCTTATCTCGCATTAAAATAACTATGGAAGAGCAACAGAGTATGTTTTTTCAGCTATGAATTAAGGGCATTAAAAAATTCACAAAGAATACATTCTTTTCAAACACTTTCAGGGAAACAACATGCAATTACACTTGAAATACATATTCCTCAAAAAGAAATATACTGAAATTGTTTCAGAGCTGCAAAACATTTCACTGATGTTTGGAAATAAGGCAAAATTAATTGCAGATTACTGAGGGTTAATCAAAGAATCTTCATTTCCACAGAAACAGAATTTGAAAATACTTGGACTTTTTTAGAAATGAAGCCCATGTGTTATTGTCTTCTTCCTTATCTTTGATGACAGGGATACTAGAATTTTTTTCTGAACATTCCAGGTACTTCAGTTTGTTGAACAGTTTCTCAAAAAAGCCCCAAAAAAACTGTAAAATACTGTAAAATAAACCGTAAAATACTGTAAAATATATGTATCTACATATAAATCAGTATCTTCAGTAAGTACTGAGTTAAGTACCTTGATATAGAATAAAGATGAATGGTAGCATGAACACAAAATCCTAAGCTTGCCCATTATTCTTATAGGTTGGAATGCATATTATAAAGCTGTATAGAACAAGAAACCCTCAGTGAACCACTCCCCATTTCATACTCTGTTGGCTCCATGACTTCTAAATACTAGTTAAACTAATGTTTTATGAAAAGTGGCTAAAAGTACTATGCAAATGAGTGCTGGTACCGGTCTCCCAGATTACTGATTGACACCATATTTTAAAAATGTTTAAATTTCAAATTTTAAGTTTTAAAGTCTTATAAAACCAAATTATTCTGAAAAAGGGGCATTATTTACAAGAAATTAGTTATTGGAGAATAAGAATTATTAAAGCAAAATAACCAGGTCTAGGACAAGAATAATGAAAACATGCAGAACAACTCTAAAATTATCAAATTCTGAGGTTGTAAAATAACATCCACATGGAAGGAAGACACAGAACAAAACAAAACAAGATGAGGCTTAATCACTTTATAAGAATGAATATATGCAGCAATTGCTTGTGACAGAAGAGACTGGTTTAGCCAGCCAGGATGTATGCTCTACACCAATGTTGCTCAAAACGCCTGCCATGTGAACAACACTAAAGTCTATGAATATGCCGCTAAACCAGACTCAGAGTATCTATGCTACTATCTATGCCCAACACAAAAGTGGCAAGTGTTTCAATAATAATAACTAGTGGGTCCACCTAAATATTACCTGAGTGTTTTTTCTTAAGTTCCTTATGTGCTTTTCCAGTCTTTTCTTGTTCATCTGCATCATTCAGAAGCATTTCCGGTATCTAAAAAAATGAGCATGATCTTTTTTGTATGAAAATCATGAAGAATGAAAATTTTAGTTAGAATTAAAAAAACTAAACCTTTAATCTAGTTTCTTATTTGAAAAGACTGAATATGATCACTTTATTCAGAACAAGGTATTTATTGAATATATATAGCATTAAAAAGATCAGTTCTGTCTTTCCCTGTCACTGATAATTTCCTGTTCTCTCCAGCAAAAACAGCTTTTGCTCGTTGTAAGAAAAAGCAACTTAATTCTCAGAGGACTCTTACAATAACCCAAATGTCAAAGATGTAAAAAGATATACAACTCAGAAAATCAGCCAGTCTGAAGTACAACTGTTGTGGATACAACACTGGAATTAAACAATGCCTAAGTCTAAGTCTTTGAAGTCTTTTTCATGTTCTGTGAGTGGGCTTACCTTGATTTATTATCAACTATACAATATACAGTAGTAAAAATAAACAAAGTATTTCCAAAGGTTCTGGCATATAACTAAATTATAAGACTCCACTTAAAAAATAAAAATAAAAAAAAATCCCTACTGAAGTGAAAGTGAAAATACCCTGAAAAATATTTTCTTTTACCTGTGGATAGAACTGGTCCAAATATTTTTGCCAAATGAACTTTTAGTACAACCTGCCGTTCAAACTGAGGCACAATGGGAAGTGAAGAAGCCCCAGTAACCCTGGCAGAACAGGACACGTGTCACCAGCTCCCACAGCTCTCACATGAGAGTGACCAACCCCATGGTCCAGGTGTGAAACCCATCCCAGATGTGAATGGCAGAGGCCAGATCACCTAACAGACTAGACTGAAGGGATTACTCCATAGGAATTTTGGGACACGTTATGGAATGCAATGGAAAACCATTTCAGATTGCACAAGACCTACTATGGCCTGGTGGAGCACCTGCAGGGGTTGGTTGGCAGAGGTACTAAAAGGTCCAGGTCAACTGCCTGAAAGACTGGAGCCTGGGAGTCAAATGAGACCCAACTGCATGTATCTCTCTGTGTCCATGTATGTGTATGTGCCTATGCAGGATGCAATAAGGAGATCCTAGATCCAAGGCCAGCTACCAGAGGGACTGGATGTCTAAGCCCAGTTACTGGAAAAATCCACTGCATGCGTGTGTGTGCAGTAAGGCAGTATGTGAACAGCTGGAGTGGGTTTGTGGCCTCAGGAGCTTGTACATCCAGATGCCAGCAAGCGGGGAGACCAGGGCATCCAGAGGCAATTACTGAAGGGTCTGAGTGTCTGTGCCCAGCTAGCAAGGAAATCCACATTCTTCACATGTACACATTTCCCACTAATGGACCTTCACTATGATCACTCATAGAAGGGAACAGGATAATGCACAGCACTGTTTGTGTTTGTGCTGAGGGTTTCTGTTTATGTTGTTCTGTGTGGCCAATTAGATGTATACATGTGCTGTATATGTGTGCACCTATGTCTATGCCTACTGGGAATACACGCTCAGCTTCACCGCTGGTGCAAGTTGGGGCTGTGAAGCTATGGCAGCCTTGCCTCTATCAGGATGTTGAATTTGGCAATCTCAAACATATATAAGCAATATATATCTCACACTTACACTGTGACCACCCTGAAATAAGCAAATTTTGATCCTAAAAAGAACACAGGGACTCTGTTCCATCAAGCAAAATATTTAACAAATATTGAAGAATAACATGAGGTTTGCAGTGCAGTCTTAGATTTAGAGCAGCTCATATACACACTACAAACGTATTTTTTAACTAGGTGTCAAGCACACTAGAACAGCACTGCCCTCCTCAGCTGGACAAGGGAGAAAACAGCTGAATACTCATGGGCTGAGATAATGACAGGGAGAGATTACTCTCCAATTACCATCATGGGCCAAACAGACTCAACTTGGGAAAATTAGTTTAATTTATTACCAATCAAATTAGAGTGGGATAATGAGAAATAAAGAATGAATCTTAAAACACCTTCCCTCTACCCGTCCCTTCTTCCCAAGCTCAAATTTACTCCCAAATTCTCTACCTCCTCCCTCGGCAGCAGCATAAGGGGTGGGGAATGGGGGTTGGGGTCAGTTTCTGCCGCTCCTTCTTCCTCAGGGGAGGACACCTCACACTCCTACCCTGCTCCAGTGAGAGGTCTCTCCTACAGACTGCACTTCCTTACAAACTGCTCCAGCATGGGTCCTGTCCACTGGACACAGTCCTTCAGAAACAGCTCTCCGGTTGCAGTTGATGTTTTTCCCCTCTTCTTACCTATGTTATAGCAGAGGTGCTGCCACTGTCACTGATGGGCTTAGCCTTGGCCAGCGATGGGTCCCACCTTGGAACCGGCTGGATTTGGCTCTATCAGACATGGGGGAAACTTCTGGCAGCTTCCCACAGAAGCCACCTCTGTAGTCCCTCACTACCAAAACCTTGCCATGCAAACCCAATACAGTTGGCTTTAACATTTCGCTTAGAGTCTATTTGAATTTTGTTCTTAAATGCCGTGTTTGATCAGAGTCATAGTTAGCATTTTGTTCAAGTCAGCCCACAGAGAGAATAGAAATTAGTGTTAGTGGTAAAATAACAATGTGAATAGTTCTTAACTGTTCTGCAGAATTTTCTGTCTTTGTAGTACTGCACAAATGGATTAAATGAGCACAGTGACAATTATTCCTTCACAACTTCAAATATTTTGATCTTATTCACGAAAGCTCAGTTATTTTCAGGAGATACTAATTTAAACAAGTCACAGCTTTTCCTTAATGCAATTTACCTTTTTCATACTGTTTTCTGACCACGTTTCCATCCACAAAACCTGACATTTCTTGTACAGTGCTGGATTACTTTCACAGTTTATTGTGAAATTTAAATTGGTAGAATCCATGATCAGGACAACATGCAGGTTTTGTTGGATGCCTAGGAAAAGACAACATATTAAATATTTAGTAAATAATCTGACTACATGATGGTAGACTTATTGCAAATACAACATAAATTACTGTCTTCCAAATACTTACCACAAGGTAATTTCTGAAACAAAAAGATTCCACACTAGGTCAGGAATGTTTATAAACAGAAATTAAATTAATTTACTATCATGGATTCTCATTATGTATGTTAAAGTGTATATTTTTTTTTAAATTTAGAAGAGCTGGTAGTATTTAAATAGATACCACTAGTATAGACCAACAGAACCAAGAAATAGTTCCAAGGCCTTTGAGTGTAACTGCCAGCATCTGTATTCTTTCAGCCACATTCTTCTATTTATTTGTAAACTATTTAATCTTCTTGTTGGTCCACGGAAGAAACACAAATAATTAAGAAACCTAGCTGTAAACTTGCTTATGATTACTCAGACACCTAAGTATTTGCAGGTATAATTGAAAAATAGAAGAAAACTCTGTAACTTGATATATAAGCTAAATAAACCAGAAAATGATGGGGGCAAGAGTTTTCTTCCTTCTATTTACTTTCAACAGCAGATTTCATAGCAGTTTTGCAAAACTTTCATGGATACAAAATCCAAAAGACACACAGTCCAAAAAATGAATTTTAAACTGAGAGTTCTGTGCCCCCAAACATAACATTGTAATCATATTCCTGCCTGGTTTTTAACAAGAACCTGAAAAATAAAAATGCACACAAAATAAGGACTGCGTTAGAAATTATTTGTACACTATTATACCACTTTTGTAATTTTGTAATATATTAAAACTTATAATTCTGTTCACATACGGTATGTGAAATAGTTGAAAATTGGTCCTGTAAATCCATCTTGTGAAGCTTGATCCTTCAGAGGAGATAGCAATGGTTCCAATTCTTCTATTTTATATAGCCCAGGAACATCTCCTATTTCAAGAATGAATTTAAAATGTCAGATCAAATACACAGAGGTTTAACACTGGATGATGAGAATATGATACTGTAAAAACCTTGGATTTGCACCCTAGGAGACAGGAAAATCTGCTGCTTTTATCAGTGAGCTCTTAAACTACTGCAGTTCGAAAAAACTTTTGGTAAGAGTGCTTCAATGATCCCCCTGATCAAGGAACAAAGCTAGATAACCAAGTCATTTTTGTTATTTGTTACTGTTATTTATCATCTCATTACTTTCAGAAAATTAGGCTTTGCTGGTGTTCATTTAAGTAAAGGATTCAGTCTATACAATCTAGTAAAACATTGGAACACCTCTCAATTTTAAATTTTATTAGAAAAGGTAAGCTGCACAGTAGAATATATTATCATTTTGTGGTTACACTATTATAAAGAACTCCTTTGAAATAAGTTACTTTATTGCAACTTTGAGGAATTGAAAGCACACATACTGTAGGATAGTTTAAAGGATAGATAAGTGAACTGAAAATCAGTTTCTCATGTACAAGCATTCTAGCTAAAACAATGTATAAAGCTAAGTAAGACTTCTCCTATGGACATGAAGTTAGAAAGCATCACCTAAGCCTGCCTCACTGACCTAAATCTGCATGGTAAAAGTAGAACCATAATCTTTTTGGACTTGTCTCACCTGAAGACAATAAACTGTTGACCATCTCAAGGAACGTGGAATGAACAAACTGATAGTCTTCAAGCAGCAATACCACCTGCTTTGCTTCAATGCCTGCAAGCTCCATCACCTAGAAGCAAGGAAAACATTTAAAACTCAGTATATTGAGTATATGTATTGTTTGTAAGAGAATTATAATCTTTCCTTGATTATATATTACATATATATTTTCTCCACAGCATCTACACTAATATATATTTACAGAAGATTACTGGGTGATTCAGTTATAAGAGATATCAAATATAAATAACATTCTACCTAAATGGATAGCATGGTAATGAAAAAAATAGTTAAAACAGACTCTTTCACAGAACATATTTATGTTCCAGATGTGACTCAATTATAGAGTTGTATTGCTTTTTTGTGTGGGCTTAGCTCTAAATTTTTCTTTAGCATTGCTAAAGGTACTAGGAAACTCATGATTCAGGGTTTGCATTTGTTTTTAAATAATATGTTTAATTTCATCAATCACTAAAATTTTACTTGATTCAGCTACTATCCTGTTAACTGGCAGGCCATAGTAGAGACAGAAAATAAAATTATATACAAATATGAAAATACATATATGAAAAAACCCTTTCCAATATTCCCATAAACTTAGAATTTATGAAGTCCACAACACTCATAAAAACACCTCTGGTATTCAAAACAGTCGAGTTTCAGGTAATTACTATAAAGAACAGTATACTAGTCCTGACACTGAGAAGTTCTAAAAATCTACTTGTTTCATTTAGACTGCTGACATTTTGCTTTTCTTAAAATATCTCTTCACACAACACTTTTGTGCCCTTCAAAATTCCCATGTGCTTGTTTTTTATTTTAATACACGCCTACAACGCTATAAAGTGGAAACCATTGAGTGACTTACATATTTAAGATCATTTTTGAACTGCTTCAGTTCATAGCCTCTGGAAATTTTGGGAGAAATCAAAACAGCTCCATGCATATGACTAACTAAAGAGGTAACTGTTCGACGACCTACACCACTCCGTCCTGCCAAAAGAAGTGATCCTCCAGGAAAACTTAGCACTCTGTCCACTTTAGACATATAACTGAGGACTTCATGGAACAGTAAGATATCTATCTCTTTTTTGTCTCGCCCATAATGAATAATACCCTATTAAAAAAGAGAAAAAAAGAAATGCATTCACTACTAATAATTAGAAGCAGTGAGGTATGAAAGCATCCAACATTTAAAAGTTCAGAAAAGAATGGCTTGAAAGTTTAACAGACCACACTAGTATTCATTATGAATAAATTATTTATGTGACAGAATTTAGATACTCTGCCTAGCCTTTACCAGTAATGAACACATCACATTACCCTCAGCACCAGGATATCCTAGAAGTCTTTAATATATTGAAATAGAAATCTACCACTGAATTAATTATAATTAATTAATGGACCAGAACAAAGTCTGAGCTGTGCCGCTGACTACAGATTAATTAATACACAATTTAGAGGAATGTTTTAGACAGCTAATCGCTGCATAATCACAGATTATGGAATCTCCTAGTGAAACACACATTATAACAGAACCAAAAATTAAATTCAGACCTTGTTATACTTAATAAAACCTCAACTTTGAAGCCCAACATAATAGTGTAGTCAGAAAAAAAAAGACTCTTATTACCGAGGCTACTGAACTTCACCATTTCCCATGCAGTCTATTGGTCACAAGCTGGCAGTTAAGGAGAGGGAGCAGTTTCCCATCTGCAAGAGCAGTCCATCAAACCCTGCTAATAAGGGCAGATGATACCAAAGCTCTCATCCTGAAAATCAGTCAGCCTAGCAGAGTTAACACATTCGCATTTCCTCATCAAGATCAGGTTTCGTACATTACAAATCTCCAAACAATCCATTTGTATTTCTTCAAATCAAAATTACTTTAGCAAATTACAAATTCAGAAAGTAAATATTTACTAAAACCCTTTGGTTCTTGAACAATACACAAATACATATGCACATCAATGTTGCACATCAAACCACTGCAAATCACCAGCAAATGCAACTGATGCCCTTTCATTAAAATAACCTTGCTAGATGATACTTCCTACTGCCTGCCACATAACATCATGAACCTTCCCTCACTTGACCAAGTACAAAAGATGATGCCACGTAACAGCACAAACCTTCCCTCACTTGACCAAGCAGTAGACCCCACCCTAAAGCTGGCTGTTGCATGCTACTTCCTGCAAAAAATATCTAGAATAATTGCTGTGAATCCTTGCTGTCTACATTCTTTAATCTTGTCTCACTTTTTGAACGATATCTTTCAGGTCTGTTGAGTTTAGTTTGCCAAGTGGCCTCCCATGTGGTGGTAGTGCCTGTCCTGGTGTGATGAATGCCTCTTGACAAGCTCCCCAGGTTACATAGAAGGTATCTGTGAAAATCAAATGCAACATTTGAAAGGTTAGGTGCTCAGCTCACATGCTATCTGACTTGATCAGACTGATTTGATTAAGCAGCTCCTAAACAAATATTTCAAGTTTGTGTAGTATGCCTCAAATGGTTTACCTGCCATATTGTCCAGAACATCTGAGCCCCAATCACCTTGAAACACTTTCATCAAAATATTATCAAAGATATGAAGTTCTTTCATGTCAACAAGTTTATCACGGAACAAACGATGTGCTTCGTAAGCAACGATTTCCAACACATAGTCTGCAGTTTGTATTGATGATCCTTCAAAATTTAAGGAGAGACTTAAATTTAAATATTTATAATAAATTTTACATGTCTCAAATTTTACATTTTAAAATATGAGATTGAAAAACAGAAAGTGAAATTACATACCAGCATGAGAGCATCAGTAAGGAAGGAATAAGAGGAAAAGTAAACATTATTAAGTGTTTTTTTAATAATACCTTTAAGGATCATTACAAAATAAAATGAAACATATTTTATTAAAACAAGTGCTCCACCTCAGTGCCAGAATTCTAATGAAAATGAACAAGGTATTGCACACAAAGTTAAAGTTAAAAGGCAAAATTCCAGGTAATCAAAACAAGAAAAGCCGGAAGAGAAGATGGGAAAGAGAAAGACTGATAACAAATACTAAAATAACAATAAATACCAGCAACAGTTTGTACTACGAAACACCATTAGAAAATACAAAGCTGCAATATTCTTCAAAAAAGTAAGAAGGAAGGTGAGATGAGTAAATGACAAGCCATATTGTTCATCACTGAAAAAGTGTGTGTATATGTCACCCTCAGATACAGCAATGGAGTCCTTAAATAGGCTGGGATTACCCATGCATTGATTGTCAGTGTAGCTTTTCTGACCTCATTCAAGCTACATATATACCATCCTATGACCCAAGAGTGAGCACAACATTCCTATCACTTTCGTACTCTTTAAGCAGCCCTCGGTGTAGCCTTTTAACTAATGTAGAAGCTAAAACACAATGAAGTGTAATTGCTCATGATCTAGTAATAATAGCAATTTCAAAGACAAAAACAAGACTAGAAGAAAGCCTATGCTGTGATTAGGAAAAGCATACAAAATCAAATATCTTTAAAAATTTCATAATTTCCATAGTTAAGGAAAGAAGAACTTTCAGACTAGACTGTAATTTTCAAGCATTCCCAAATCGTGAAAATATTTGGGCTCTTCTATAGATATTTGTAAACTTTTACATTAATGAGATAGTTTTCTAGATGTTTCTGTATGTTTAAGGGTGGTTATATTCTTCTTTTTTTGTTAAGCAAGTCATAAATGATGTGTATTAGTTGAAGTTCCATAGTTACTTCACCACGTTTATACAATCAGGTATAAAAAGACAAGCGTGACAGGCAAGTTCCTGGGAATCCAGAAGACAGACACGCTGAAAAAAACCCCAACACACCCCCCCAAAAAGAAACAGAAAAAAATGATGGGGACTAGGGGGTACATTTCAATTCCTCATAGTAGAGAATGCAGTCCCACCTTACTAACTTCCCTTCATTTACAAACAGCTCCCACACATATTTTAAAGCATCACTGGGGCTTTTAAACTTGTTTACTACATGTTATGGAATGAACCGTTAGGCTTTTTTTCCCTCTACTGAGTTACAGACAGTTCAAAGTTTAAGAAGAGTACCATAGGCGAACAAGCTGCATGTGGAGTCAACAGTAAGACTGACATCAATAATAATTCAGGCTATTAGAAATGCTTTACCAATGAAAACCAAGTACGTGACTTACCACCTGCTAAATCATATCTGAATAAACCAAGAACCCACTGAGTTAGAATACATGGTGTAAAAAGGTAGTGACTATGATCATCGACTGTGAATTTCGCTCGTACCTAAAAAGAGAAGTTAAGGGAGGGAAAAAAATGATGTTTCAAAATGTAAAGCACTTAGAATTATAGCTTTATTTTTTTGCTAAAATACAAGATATATTAGTTTTCTATTTGGTCTATATATTTATTTTATTAATGAACTCTTTCTTTAGTTTCTTCGAAAAGTGCAGAGATGAATTATTTAAATCTTGTTTTTCTGACCACAAAAGATTTTCTCATAATTAGAACATTTCTTCTGTACATTTTTTGATGCAAACAGCTGCACGTCATCTATGACAGTTAGTGCAGTATTAGACAAAACACACCTTTTTTTTTTTTTGAGAAATGCCAAATGTAAAATGTAAAGGAAATATAAAAGTGTAATAAAAGAATACCTACAACGGTAACAGTCACTACTAAACACTTTATAGTAATACTAACTCCTCTCCAAGAGAGAATATTTAAATTTACAACTATATCTTTAATTCAGAGAATAACTGCATCCGTTATTTGGTCCTAGTCTGACGAGATTTAAACTTTAATTCCTTAGAATGCATTGATGGTATCACATGAAACTCCTGGTAACTGCTGCATGCTGGCCAGTGACTATACCCATATTCCAGGAGGAGAAAATGAACCTGTGTGTCTAAACATCTATTTTTAACAGTGTAAAATTTTAAGAGGTAGTCCCTGATGTATATAAAGGACTGCAACCTCATATCTCTCTTCTCTATTCGTAACAACAAACCCTAACATCTGAATACTTAGCAATCTTTGTCTCCCCATCCATTAAGTAGTTAAACACTATTATCCACATTTTACAAATCAGGAACTGAAAGCATAGATGAGTGAAGATGCTTGCCAAAATCATACAATAAATCTGTTAGAAAGCAAGAGCACTTACTCAGTTTGCCTCTAATACCTAGGATTCTCTGCAAATAAGTAGCTTTAAAATTTATATGAACATATGGAAAAGATATAAACTTGGATTCTAATAATGACAAACCTTTTTTTTTTTCTTGTTAATATCAAAAGCCAATTTTTTTTCAAATTCTGAATTCTCCATCTCCTTGAAAAAAAAGAAATTAAATTTCCATACCTGTTCATATACTTGAACCATAAATCCTGCTAGCTGATGTATTTTTGGCAAAGAACCCCAAACACGGTGATTCTTTAGGTTTTTCTGTAGTACAGGTTCCAAGTAGGCACTATAAATAGCTAGCAGTTGGTCTCTTTCTGGATAGCTGCAAAGAAAAAAATGAAGTAATCATTATGGACTATCGTTGTTAATTTTTTTATTAAAAAGATTCAAGTTATGTACAATTGCTGAGAAATTTTCATTAATAGCATCTCCATGTAGCAGCTAAGTAAAATTGCAGTGTTATTGCAATGGGCCACCCTCAGAAATCTTCTAAATACATCTCTAAATGTGTTCAAACTTAAAAACAAACAGCCCAACTTCTTTTCAATTTCTCTAATTTTGTAAGCAAAACACCACCTTAATCTATGGTTGCTTAAAGCAGTTTACTGAAAGCAAAAACATTCAACAGGAAACATATTTCAAACACTTCAATATCAGCAGGTAGCTATAGATTGCTCCATAGCTGGTTTCTAGCTCCAAAAGGTACCAAACAGCACTAAAAAGAGATCCCAAACTGTAGAAAAGATGAAAAGAGTAGAACAGCCTCATCTTCATAAAGACTAAATTGAGCAGGGGCTGTACAGACAGAAGCTGAATCTGAGTTCTCAGAGTCAAAGTAATTTTCCCATACTTACTCAATTGCACAGAGACGAACAATAGAAGTAAATCTGGGGGTAAGTTTATGTCTTCCTAATGTTCCTCCAGCACACATGGAAGCCACAATTTGTATGTTTTCTAAGCCAACCCATTCCAGATTTTCATCATAAAATCCTTGATACGTAAGAACCTTTAATAATTAAATAAATATTTCATTAAAAGAAATCCAACAGAGTATCGTACAAAACCAAAAAACATATAAAGAAATCATGAGCAGCATACCATTGCTACTATTTTCTTAACTGCCAGAAATATACTACCCCCCCCCGTTTGCTATCAGCGGCATACCCGCTAAGGGTACACTCTGCTCCACTGTCCCAACCATTAATGAAGCTGTTAAACAGGTACTGGCTTCCAACTCGTCTTTGAACTAATGATCACCATCCCCTAGACCTGGCTGTGAAGCCAGTTTTCAACCCATTCACTATCTCCTTATCCAGCCTGTACATCAACAGCTTTTCTGTGATGATCTTTTGGGAGACAGCATCAATGGCCTCAAGTGAAGTCCAGGTAGGCTATATCCACTGCTCTCCCCTTGACTACCAGGTTTGTCATTTCATTATAGAAGTTTATCAAGTTGGTCAAGCATGACTTGTCTTTGGTGAATCCATGCTGACTACTCCTGATGATTTTCTTGTCATTCATACGCATACTGCATTATAACCCATTGAGGGAAGCACCATGTATATAAACCAAATAAAAATGTATCTTATTTCTTGCTAACACCTACATATTCTATCAAAGCACATGCAAAACTAAAGTCAATACAGATACAGGCTGTTAACTCTGAAAATAATCAATATAGGTATTTAATACATACACTAAACTATTTCCAGTATACTTAAGTCTTTTCATAAATGACAGACATAAGTGTTCACCTGCTGTAGAAAAGCCACGAGAGTGCTTGTTCCCCATTTATCAGGTTTGGGTAGATTGATATCTTTTAAGTACAAAACAAGCCTTTCACAGTCCTTTGGTCTGTATACTCGCCCAGTATTTGTACTGATTACAATGCAAGTTTGACTTAATTTTTGTAGAAGATGTTGAGAAGTAGTTTGTGCACTACAGTGAATGGTAGCAACCTGAGTGGATCGGAGTTGAGAAAATGCATAATGAAGCAGCATCCTGAAAAAGCAAATGTGTACATACATATAAGCATAAGTAATACATGAATGCATTAAAATACCATGTATCTGAAGATATTGTATAGTTTTTTAATTAAAATGCATATAATACATACTACACTAATGTAGCAGGTGATTCATGAGGTTTGCTGAATTAATCATTCTTGCCTTAGTATTTTCCATTTAAGAAATTCAATAAAAGTGTAGTATACATCTATACAAAACAAATACCCAGCCTAAATATCTCGTATATAGTGACCCAACCCATCCAAATAAGGAACCTAAGATAGGCAACTGGATGAGCTAAATTCAGTTGCCCACACACAGGTATCTAGTGCCTCTTGAGATAAGACTGGATACCTCATGTGTCTCCGGATACCTCATGTGTCTTTCAACTGTTGCTCCAGGAGAGCACAGGTTTCCCAAAGGTCCTGTTTCATAACTAAAAGCGTCATTCAGATGTCTTACATGCATAAAGGCAGCCTGAGCTGTCCCTGTAGATCTGCATAAGAATTTACCTATTTGCCCCTATAAAAGGCTTTTTCATTAGTAGCCTAAACAAGTGATATTCTAGCAGAAAGCTGCACGATAAAACCATTATAACAAAACATTACAAACTTCGTCAAATAGCTAGAAGTGTACGAAACATAATTTAAAATGTTGCTAGATATTTCCTTCACAAATTGGAATATTTCATGAAGGGGCCTACAAGGCTGCTGGAGAGGGACTCTTCGTTAGGGACTGTAGTGGTAGGACAAGGGGTAATGGCTTTAAACTTAAACAGGGGAACTTTAGGTTAGATATAAGGAAGAAGTTCTTCACAGTGAGGGTGGTGAGGCACTGGAATAGGTTGCCCAAAGAAGTTGTGAATGCTCCAACCCTGGCGGTGTTCAAGGCCAGGCTGGACAGAGCCTTGGGCAACATAGTTTAGTGTGTGGTGTC
The DNA here is from genome assembly GCF_000696875.1 of Nestor notabilis. Taxonomy (NCBI): domain Eukaryota; kingdom Metazoa; phylum Chordata; class Aves; order Psittaciformes; family Psittacidae; genus Nestor; species Nestor notabilis. Next base: position 26,152 of record NW_009918835.1, read on the forward strand.
CCTGCTCATGGCAGGGGGGCTGGAACTAGATGATCTTAAGGTCCTTTCCAACCCTAACTATTCTGTGATTCTATGATTCTAAGTGTATTTTGCTTAGAATAGGAAATACTTTTTACCCTTTTCCACATCCTTCAGGACCCACAAGAAGAAATGGCTGCTTATTGTTAAAGTCTAGCCAGGGTCTAAAGTAATCTAAACCTCTCTGCATGTCAGGGGTTTGGATGACAGGAAGCGTTTGGAGATTAATGAAGTCATCAGCTGTTAGGTTTTCAGGTTTTTTCAGCTGATACTGCTTTAGCTGTCCAGTGTCAGCATCATAGTATGTGTCCAGGGGCTTCCTTGGATCTGGTGGAGATTCTTGTGCCCAGCTGAAGATCTTAAAAAAAAATACAAATAAAGTTTCCATTAGTCCTAATGACAAGATCTACATTTTCAAGCTTATCAAAGAATGTTCAAGGAATACTGTAAAATCAAATGTTTAATTCTTCAATTTGATAGTTTTAAGGCTGCTTTTGAAAATTCAATCATGTTATGCACATGCTTTATGATTAAGTCCTTAACTAAACAGTAATATATTAGTCTTCCAGATACTTTTTCATAATATGAAGAACATCAAATAAACTATATTTAGCAAAGCTTTATATAACCTTTCTTCTTATCAGGCAACATACTTAGCAATAATCATAAGAACGAGGTAACTCCTTCACAGGATGCATCATTAGCTAATTCCAGAAGCTGAGTCTGAACCTCTACCATCTGCCCTATACATATGTTGTAGTTCCAGGCTGTCTTTTGAAAGGAACTATTTCCTTCTCTCCAACACAAAACACAAGTGTGATTGTGGAGATAAGTATCTCCAGGTACAGGCTTCTGTAGACACTATGGACCAGTATACCCATAGTTTTCCATCTCTGTGCCCTACGCCTTGTGGCCCCAAGTATCTTGACAAAGACAGAACCATATTCTAGTGCATACAATACATAACCTCAAAATAACGATGTAAGAACACCCCCTTGGTGAGGTGCAACAAAGCTCTCACATTCTGAACAGAAAAGAACCCTCACAAAATAAAATCTGTATTAATACACACAGTACATATATGCCCACATAGTCTGATACAGTGGGCCCTTGCATAAAACAGCATGGACAGAGACCATTCTGCATCTCTTGAAGCAGCACCACAGGATTGCTACCTGGACTGAATGCCCTTAGCAGCATATTAGGGACATCTGAAACATTCCTTTACTTCTCAGCTATTTCTCTATAGGCAACACAGATTGCAAACAAGTTAGAGCACAGACAGCCTACTACTGTAAATTTGCATTGTTAGAAGATAGAAAATCACTATTCCTACTACATATACTGAGACATTTTTAATAAAGTGGCTGAAAAATATTGTTACCTCTTTTGCAAATTCTTGTCGTGATTTTGTGTTGAGATTGCCACCAAGACCACGTAACAAGTTAATAATAAATTGTCCATGATCAGTACATCCATGAAGATGAGACAGTCCATTCATCACAGTTCCAACTAAACTTGTTTCTATCACAGAGTCATTCTGTAAATTGCAAGTTGTAGTAGATTTGAGTATATTCCAAAAAACAGATGTGATGTATTACTAACAGGCTATTATTCATTGCTCATTGACACTGACACAAATGATGAAAGATCTCAACATTGCTGTTCTAGAAAATACACTTGAAATTAGATTATTTATAAGCATTGATTTGGAAGTTTCAATATCAGACTACATACAGATGTAATTTAGGATAAGCAATCAAAACTTTCCTTGCAGATTTTGAGAATAACCGTATAACAGTATAACGGAAAAGTCTCCTTTGAATGGACGGTTTATGGATTTTGCTCTCAGGATCAATGTTATGTTTTGATTCTGTATACACATGAAGATAGTTTAAAAGTCTAAAAATCTTCATGGGTGAAAAAACCAAGAGGGAAAATAAAATTAAAATCATACTAGGAACATATATGTTCCACAAGGGGAGGTAATGCAGGTCTCACAAACACTAGCTTACTGGCCACAGCAGTGAGCATTTCTGCTAAATAACGTCTTATGCAACATAAGATTGTTCAATGCATGTGCAACTCCTTTAGGAAAAGGGGAAGCAGAGAAGCATCTATAATCCTTAAGAAAATCTAGCATATGCAGAACAATTATCATGATATACATTCAAGAATCAAAGAGTCCAGATAATGTATTAATCTTATTAAGAAAACAGCTACCAAAAAACCACTGAGTTTTTTTACATAAAATTCAAAAATTAACATGAATTATTTCTTCCGTGTTAAACTAGAAAAATGGATCATCCTTAAGAGAAGCTGAAATTTGATTAAGTATTCAGGTACTAACCTTTCTCACAACCCAGTTTAAGGCCTTTTCAAAATAGTCCCCAATCCAGTTTTCAAGGTTGTATCTACATTCTTCAGGCTGACTTCTTAGCCAAGACTTTATCAAAGAATTAAGATCTGTATCTTCATCACTAAGTCCAAACAAAACAAAATGAAATTCAGTTAAATAAAAGGCATCCACATCTCCACACAGACAGGTTCAAAGGAACAAGAGAATTCCAGGAAAAGTTCAGGGAAATATCTAAACAAGAATTTCTAAACAATATTCAAGGTCTCTAAAGGTCATATACAAACAAAGAAGCCACCATATCCCTTTCAAAAAATATGAGATATATTAGCCAAAAGTTAATAACATGACAGCACACCTAAAAGCAAAACCTAAACTTCCACAGTGATTTGGTTCATGTCCTGGGTTCAGCTACAGCAGTCATTTTTTTTCTCCGTCTCAGTAGCTGGTGCAGTGCTGTGTTTTTGACTTTCAGCCTGGGAACAACGCTGATAACACCGATGTTTTTAGTTGTTGCTCAGTAATGTTTACTCCGACCAAGGACTTTCTCAGTCTCATGCTCTGCCAGGGAAGAGGGGAAGCCGGGAGGAAGCAGAGACAGGACACCTGACCCAAACTGGCCAAAGGGCTATTCCATACCACAGCACGTCATGCCCAGTATAGAAACTGGGGGGAGTTACCCGGAAGGCCCAGATCACTGCTCTGGTCGGGCTGGGTATCGGTCGGCGGGTGGTGAGCGGTTGTGTCCTTTTCCCTTGTTATTCCTCTTATCATTATTATTGGTAGCAGTAGTGGTTTGTATCATACCTTAGTTACTGGAGTGCTCTTATCTCAACCCGTGGGAGTTACATTCCTCCGATTCTCCTCCCCACCCCTCTGGGAGCGGGGGGGGGGAGGAAGAGGGGGGGGGGAGTGAGCGAGCGGCTGCATGGTTCCAAGTTGCCGGCTGGGCTTGAACCACAACAGTTCATAAATGTAAGCAAGTAATTAAATTGTGCCAACCACTTTAGACTATCTTTCAAGAAAAGCAAGTATATATGCTTACTTTAAAAGTATGCAATATTCCTGTGACTTACCTCAGAAATATCATTCCCATTCGAGATATTGTAGCAGGAGAGGCACAGCTAAGATCATGAGTTTCAAATATAAAGTTGACATTTGAGCCAAATTGAATTCTTTCTCCACTGGGCATAGTCAACAATCTGTTGTCATCCAAAACGGAATTCAAAGATTCAATCCATTCAGGATCAATGTCACCATCACAAATTATCCATGAAGTAATGTCTATTAACAGCACAAAAATAAAATATCAAACCCAAGAAAAACGCTTAAAGAATAATGCCTCTTGCTATTTTAACACTAGTTAGTGTTCTTCCTTCATTGTAACTTAAACATAGAATCATAGAATCATAGAATAGT